>NC_061821.1:1592749-1615249 GCF_019202785.1 Penaeus chinensis | reverse complement strand
GGCTATTGTTGCAGATGAAGACCGAGAGAGTCCAATACCAACGCTAACTCAACAAGAATTACAAGATCTAGAGACTGATTTTTCTGAAGGTGAAGAATCAGAGCTCAGTCAAGGAGAGGATGAGGAGCTGATGGCTGAGGGTAAGTCTTAAAGGACCTGTTGAGGTATAACTATTGGTTTGTTACTGATTTATGAAAGTGGCATTGAGTAAATTCCTCAGATTTTCTCACGGACCACTGGTCACTTTGTCACTTTATCAAACTAGAGTTATTAAGAATTCTTAGTTTTGTTATGAATTTTCCTTTTTCTAATAATAAATACACTACATTTTCTGCAAATATTTTAGTATCATACACAGTACCATGCACTCATTTTCCCTTTTTGTAATATTGCTGTTCAGGGATGTGGCAAGCGAGTGCAACAGGTGGAGCCATGATGGAGGGTCTGCCATCCTGCCTCTTAGAACCTCAAGACTCTCTTTTATGGGAAATGCAGGCAAGCACTGGCATGAACCGGCAAGCCATGAGCCTGAAAGAACAGCCAGGAGGAGGCACAGGGAAACACCTACAACTACAAGTTATGGATAAGCCAGTACCTTATCCAGAACCACAGGATGAAAGTAATAGCACATCAATGTTAGATAGCTATGATGAGTCTGTATTTGATAACAGTAAGGTGAGTGAGTGGGTGTAGTTTGTTGCCCTTACTATACTTGAGGTTGTCCATTTTAACAGACTGTTTTAATTAGGGAAATTCTTTTTGTATGTACCATTTATTTTGTGTATTTGGATTTTGTAATTGATATTTCCTTTACATCTTTGTTATGTGGACTTTGTGATAATTGGGTAATATAATCATTATTCTTTTAAGGTGAATTTTGATGCTGGTCAAATATCGGCTCGATCAACCACATTTGGAGGTGCCCTAGATGTGTCGAAACTGATGTCAACTTCCTGCAGTTCCATTGGTTCCCTTGGTGAAGCCATCAAGGAGAACACTGACAACAATTTGGGTGACCAGTCTTGGTAAGATTGTCTGTGTTTTTATTATTATTGTCATTTGTAATGATAAAATGGTTATCAGTAATATTGTCAGTTTGTTGCTCCAGATGAAATATCTTGTCTGATGAGTCCTTTACATTTATTTGAGGTATATTTAGGTTTAATATTGGTGAATCACTCACAGGGGAGGGGATCCTCAGTATGACATATTTGAAGCAGACCAAGGGGAACTGGCTAGTGCCTTGCATGGGGAATCCTTCCATGCCCCAGACTTGAATTTTTTGAAGAAAGAAGAGGAGGACAACAAAAGAGCCAATATTTTCATGCAAGAGGAATCCTGCAGTGGAAACAACCTGGACGTTTCCTGCTTTTCAGGCATTCATGGTGTGCAGGAAATCACTGTAAGGTAAATCATGATTATTGAGATTGTATGATCTGTCTTACCTCATTCCCTCTGGGTAATTTTAGCTGTTATGTGGCATTCAATCCAGGGCCCATGTAGCTATGCTGCTTGCTGCAGTGTGGCTGAGGGCAGTAAAATGTGCATCACTTTTGTTATGATAATGAATCAGAACAAAAAAAGAGTAAGTGTGCAACAAGGATTTTAATAAGTACCATTTTCACTGGCATGTATACATGTCAGGCTGTGAATTATCAAGGCTGAAATGTATTTGGGTGGAAGTTTGGAGACTTTATTGCTCTTCAATAAGCATGGATTATCAGCATGACCAACTCATATCACCTGGGGGAATGACCTATTTGTTCATGACATGGATGCCACATTTCCTGGGAGTAGCATGTTTGGACCATCACTAAAAAATGGGCATTCTGAGAACACTGCTATGAAGATTCGTGATATTTCCCACATTAGAAATATGGAATTTTACTGCTGAAAGTCACAAACACCTATCTCGGACAGTTGAAAATTTTAGGTTGATATGAAGGTATGCTTCTGAGAAATTCCAACATTTTGATGAAATTTTGGTAAAGATCATCATATATTATTTGAAAACCTTATTATATTTCTCTTTTAATAACTTGAATGCTATATTGTGGCACTTACGTACACTGTGATGATTTGTAAAGATCATGCATGGTTTTTATTGTAAGTTTTGTTAGCATAGATTTGTGATATTCTGCACATTATTTCCTGAATATTTGAATTACTATTTAGGTTTAGTCATTTTCAGTGCCAGTAGTTTTTTAATCAAATACTTTCTCTCTTGTGAAGGACAAATGTGAAACTGGCCTCAAGTTTACAAGTATTGATAAATGCAGAGAGCATAATTATTATTATTATTATCATTATTATTATTATTATTATTATTATTATTATTATTATTTTTATGAATGTGGATTGATGTGCATGATAAGTTTTAACCCAGGGATATTTTGAATGAAGGATTTTCATATTCATAGCATTTGTGCAATAACCCTGTTCATTATTTTTTTTTTACAGCATCCTAATTTTCAGGGATCTTTACCTATGCATTGGAATTGGTCTATTTTGTTGTTGCTACTTTATTTTATTTGTCATATTTAACATTCATTAAAATGATGGTATTGTATTATGCAGGCCATCATGGATTGAAAGCCCAGAGAAAATGTTGCTTGGGCCTGGAAACAGGATGTTGGTGGAAGATTATCTCAAGTTACGCAGTGAGGCTCTTGGCTCACTTGGGGATGAGGATGGGCTGGATCAGGAAAGGGTGAGATTAACATTTTGCTGTAGTAGTACGGTGTGTGTGTCTGTGTCTGTAGAAGGTCTAACATGTTAAAAGTATTTAACACACTATTTTGAAGATGAAGTTGGAATGGAGAGTTCCAAGATGTATCGATTTTGAAGGACACATTGTCGGCAAAAGAGAAAATGTTGAATATGTTCCAGAAGTAATGTATTACTTTTTTTTTTTTTTAGAATTTTTCAAACAGAAGAAACCTTGGTTACCTGATTTGACAGGTTTATGTACTTGTTTAGTTGGTTAAAACATGGGGCATGAACTTAAAACACCAAGTACACAATCTCACTTGCTCACTCGTTCACTCACTCACTCACTCACTCACACACTCACTCACACACTCACACACACACACTCACACTCTCACACACTCACTCACTCACTCAGCTGCACTCTCTCACTCATCAGTCACAGATTCATTTGTGTACACACTAAGAGATACTCACACAGGTAAACATTTATTTATTTACCTACATATTTGTACTTAACTCTTTAACTGTGTTAGAAGACTGTACTCTTAATTCAAAACTATTATTTATGATGCATTTTAGAAAGACTTTTGTGTTCCTGGGCAGTGAGGCTATATGCGTTACAGCCTCCGTTGCACAGGTGTTGCCATTTGTGCTCATCCCCCCATTTGTATAATGCTAAGTTTCAAGGAGTACCACTTGATAAAACAAAAATAAGTACATAAGATTTGATTAGTTGCTCAAATAGACAAATAATACTATATCAAGTTGAAATAAAACAGCATGTGATGAAAGCAGATGATGAATATTATAACTGATATGTGTGTCCACAATGCATCTTCTTACATAATAAAATAATGTATTCTTGTGAAAGTTGAGTTGGTGTCCTGGCATCTTCACATTAAAAGATCTTTTAGTAAGCTGTAAGGAACCTAACCATAGTTGCTCTAGATACAGAAGAAGATGGAAACAATAATTGATTATTTTTCTCCTCTTTTCATTCAATTTGAAATTGCTTTTTTGAAATATTTTACATTCAAACATGAAATCTTTAATGTCCTTCCCAACAAGAAAGGCAGCAAGAATGTTCTGCTTAAGTTTATAATATATTTTTTGCTACTTCAAACATATAGGGGAATACATATGGATCCTAGGCTGTGGTCAAAAGGTTAAACAAATTATATTTGCTTTTACTTACATATTTTACATGTATCCACTCATGTATTTAACCAGATCAACACATGAGAAAATGATATCCTTGTATTTTCAGCCAAACTTTGGCTGGGGTGATGCTGTTCATTCTCCTCCATCATCTGGGGAACCCTTGCCACTTGTGGATGTCAGTGGCAGGGGAGAAGAACAAGAGCTGTCCACAATGGTTGATGGTAAGTCATGAAGCAGTAAGTGGTATCATCTTTATCATCACTGTGGCTTCTTCTGTTTCTCTCTACTCAAAAGAAAATACATGCCTTTAATTCCATTTTGATATCTTACAGGAACTTCAAAGAAAAATGCAAATGTATCAACATCAAACCAAAGTATCAGCAGTGACAAGCAAGAAAATTCAAGTTATCACTCTACCAGCCACTCAACGTTACAGGATTCCTCGAGTGACTTTTCAGAGGGAAGCAGCGGGAGGTCAAGTTCTGGGTCAGACACATTATGCGACTCACAGATGGAAGCTGACTTGGATGCAAGGTCACTTTCCCTACATCAGCATCAAGGTAGGAACCTGTCAAGTGCCTCAAACCAAGAAACTGCTGATGAAAGTTGTGTTGATGATGATGCTTCAGTGGAGACAATTGGACAGCAAAACATCTATTATTCTGGAGATTCAGGGAAGTCACATATAAATGGTAAAGAAATCAGTAAACTTCAATTTGAGAGGAAAACGAACTCACAACAGCTGGAGAGAACACTAAATGAAATCACAGGACCCATGGATTCAGAGCAGATTCGTGCACTTTTGTCTGAAGCAATTGCTTGTGACAATCCCCAAGTATTGGTAGAGAAGATAATAAAGATTTCACAAGAGAAGAGGGCACTGCACAAAACAATGGATGTTAGTGACTTGGATACCAGTGTTGATGTCTTGGAACTGAGGAAGCAGCGTGAGGCTCTGCAGATGAAACAAAAGGAAAGGTTCTTGCAAAAGGTCCAAACAGCTGACAAAGAAAATCTTGGAACAGAAACTCATCAGTTAGGAAGAGATGCATCTAAGAAACCATTAAAGATGTTGCATGGCTCCAAGGTAGATAATATTGATGGCATACCACACAAACACATGGAAAAATTAAAAGCTAAGAGAACAGATTCAGTTCCTTTGGAGACCTTAAGCCAAACTGGAAAACATCGTCTGCCCTTCATTTCAAAACATTTAGCTACTAATTTAGGGGATTCACATATTGATGAGTCAATTAAGATTGCTCATTACAAGTCAAGAATTTTAGAGGACACTCAGAAGTTACAATTTGCAAGTTTTCACGATAATACAAACAGTGATTTTGATGCTTCCACCCCATGTGTGCCACGTTCAAAGTCCAGGTCTAGTACCCCAAGTCAAAATGGAATGGGGGTAAAAGAGGCTGACAGCATCAGACCAAGTGTCAGTGAGCAGAGACCCAAACCAAGGATGGGATTGTCATCAGCACATCATAATAAACTTCCATTAAAGGGTAAAGATGGAGGTTATGTAAATAGCACATATTTGGGACATTTACGAAGGCCAGAGAAAAATTCAGCTTTCGGGACAGAAGGTCGGGCTTTGGGTAAGGTTCCTCCGTGTGTACGGTCAACAAGTGTGCCTTCTGGACTCCATGCCATTGGTGTAAATGGTGAAGATGTGGATGCGACTTCAACTCAGCAGGTACATTCAGCCAAAACTCTCCGACAACACTATTCACAGGAAGATCTTAACTACAATATCCAAAGTAAGACCATGAAGAGTTTGTCATTATATATTCTGTATTTTTATTTTTGTATATATATATATATATTTTTTTTTTTTCACATCTTTATACTTTTCCCTTTGAATTGATTCATTCTTTCATTGACTTTGAATTTTAAATTTGCCTAGCCTACTACGTGCCTTGAGAAGTCTTGGTTTGAAATATAGAAAAGGCTTTAACATGTCAAAAATTCTGTAAGCAATATTTTATAAGTAATTTAATAAAAGATTTGCACTTTAAACTTGCAAGAAAAAATGGAAACATGTGTGTGATATAGAAATATTTTGATTTTCTGTACTTAATCTGAATGTCTAAACAGGTGGAAATGATTTGACTGTGAGCTTGCCCAAGAAGGTGGTTTTCCCAGGGGTCTGTGTTCTGGGTATTGCATCAGAGGTTACAATGGTATTCCATAATCCCAAGCAGCGTTGGGTCCAGTTGTCGCTGAATTGTGTAAAGGTCAGTTTTATTCAAGTTTCCTTTTACTCATTCTTTTTAAATGATAGGTCCTCATGAAATTAAAGAAGTCATCCTTAGTGACTTCCAAGATAGAATTTCAAAAAGTTATACTGTAAAAATAATATATAAGGAAATGTTATTACAGGAAAGCTTGAATAGAAGCCCAGTAACAACAGAAGGTCTGATCTTCAAGCCGTCGTACTTTGTGGAGCCACAAAGTATGTGTCAAATCCATCTGAAGCTATGCAGTCAGCAAGCTGGGTCACTTGAAGCGGTGCTGGAAGTAAAAGTATCTGATCTTACCAAAGGCTCAACTATTCCTTCTGCCAGTATGGGTGTCTCAGTCCATAATGTTCTTGTCTGTGCACAAATTGAGGAACCCCATGTATGTTTGATTGTAGAATCTTTGTTTTTGTAATCATATTCTTATAATCTGTTATGTGAAAAGATGAATTACAAACACTGTCAGTACATACTAAGCTAAATGTACAGCTATTAGTAATGATACAATGGAACATTCCCCATTACAGTTAATTTTGCTTAATTTAGTAAAAAAAATAAAATTCTAGACTGCATTATGTGATAATAGATTAGTGTTGATTTCTGTATATAGGGAATTAGATTGTAATGATTCAATATACTGACTAAAATCTAATCTTACAGGTCTTACTGACCAGTGGTGGCATGGAGGCAATAGACTTTGGCATTATACCAGAGGGCTGTTCTATGACTAAGGAGGTAATGGTTATTAACCAATCGCACCAATCCCTTCCAGTCATTCTAACCCTTCAGCAGGTGAGTAGATTTACTCTAAACTCTTAAGAAAATTAGTTAGGCCACCTTCTGGGTTCTGAAAAATAAGACATTGGTATCAAACTTGCATTCATCAGCATAAAATATACAATATTCAGTCCTTTCATTAATTTGTTTCTCAAGATTGCTGCAACGTCCCCCATCTTTTATTGGACTGGCACAATGGATGAGCGCATAAAGGTTGTGTCAGCTACGCATGTGGCCTGTGAACTTCCATCTGGCAGCACAGAGCATGGCCCAATCCCTATGGTCATGAATGTCACACTCAAGGCACCACACCTTGACAAGGTTAAAGGTTAGTAGTCAGCCTGGTTAATATTTTCCCTAGTATATCTGAAAGATCAAATCTTGGGTCTGTGTGTGTGGTGGGGTATTTACAAATAACTGTGTATTACTGTCAAAAAAAAAAAAAAAAAAAAAATCTCAAGCTAATAAAAGGTTTTATGTCCTTACAGTGGATGAATATGGAGTGGTGGGGTTAAGGAGTCAGATTCAGGTTGAACTTGACTCTCCTGATCAGTCCACCATAATTGTTGCAGCCATGCCTATTAAGGTAAGAGATTCTTTGCCTGCAAGCAAGATTACTTTGATGGTGCATTATTATACCAAGTTATACTAAGTTGTCTTAAACTTTAGTATGGCTGTTCTTTTTCTTTCTTTTTCTTTTTTGTTTGAAATGTTTAAACATGTATGATATATAATATAACTGATTTGATCATGATTTAAATCCCTGACCTTGATGTTGATTGCATAAGAATATATCACAATAAGAAAAAGACAGTCATCATAATCTTTGATAATATAATATTCTGCTGATATAATCCCTTATGCCTCTGGGTTACTCTGCCAGGCTCAAGTGGGTGTGGTGAAGTTACAGTCACTTCGTGCTGCGGAGCCAATGATGCTGGAGACTCTGTCCACAGAATCTTGTACGACTACAGTTCCTCTTAGAAATTCTTCTAGTTTTCCTCTAAGGATCTCCTTGATTCCTCGTGAACACAAAGAGGTCTTCACTGTTGTTCCTGCAGCCATAACTATCCAGCCTCACTCCCAAGTTTCTCCTAGTCTTGTGTTTTCACCCAAAGGTCAAGTAGGAAGAATGGATAGGTTAGTGTTATTACTTTTTTTTTTGTGTGTGTGTGTCCACTTTCTCACTGAGAATCTTTGATATTTGAAATGATGCTGACTTATATATATATATATATATATATATATATATATATATATATATATATATATATATATATATTTTCCCTTCTCTGATAGTGTGTTGCTGATGCGTATAGAGCCAGATGGAATGGAATTTGAGGTGTCCATGATTGGCATTTCAACTGCAGCAATCAAGAAAGCTCCAGAAGTTGCCAAACTTTTGACCCACTCGTCTCTGACAAGAGCCACAAGTGCACCTCTTCCACAAGCAGTAGGGACATTCAACTCCTTATTTACAGAACAACATAGTAATTGCAATAATCAACTAAATTCATCATAAATAGTGGGAACAGTATTCTCTTCACTATGGCTAACAGTATCAACATTTCCCAGAGGATATAGTATAATTTATCACCATTTAGAAACTGAGAAACTTGAAAAGGGATTAATTAAAAAGAAAGCAGACCATATTATGATTAGAAAAAAAAAATAAGTTCCTTCTTGTTTCCAGTCCCAAGTTAGCTTGGCCTCGGCTTTGGAGAGCACCAAATCCCGACTTGTGTTCGGGACTGAACGGATTGGAGGAAGAGCATCACAAAAGATTGTGTTGCGCAACAATTGTACTACAGATGCACTCAACCTCATCCTTGGCATCAAAGGCAGTAAAGCTTTTCAGGTTAGCCTTTGGAGTATGTTTTATTGTAATTATATCGCTGTATGTAGTCACTGCTTTTATGATACTTTCTTCAAATGATTTTAGTATTCATTTTAAAACTTTATTTCTTTGACTGCTACAAACTTAACATTATGAAGGGAATGCAGTTCTGCAATAAATTCCCAAAATTAGGGATTAATAAGTGTAAAAATTGGGTGATCACCCAAGATGGCCATCGTGTAATTGTTAATCATCAGTATGAATTTGTAGGGTAAACAATCAGTATTTTTAGTGATCTTGGTTTTATTAAAAGTGTATTCTTCCAACTTTGATTATTCTTATTATAATTCTTCAGATTATTCTTTCTTTTATCCTTTTATATTCAGATATGTGAGTATGGTGGTAAAGAAGGCAAAGCGAAGATGGATGTTATTTTAAAACCATGCCAGGAGCTAGCGTTCTCTGTCTTCTTTTGTCCAACAACTGTGGAAGCCTTAAGTGGAACGCTTGTATTTCGGCCACGAGGCTTAACTGAACCCATCAAGTATCAGGTACACTACATTGACCTTTGCGTTCTAAATTTGATATGTTAAAAGCCAAGTGTTTTGTGTCATTGAAATATATATTTTTGATGTATGAGGAATTGAAGGAATGTGCATACAAGTTCTTTTCTTGTTTACCTCTTTAATATTGTATTAGGAGAATTCATGTGACTATTAGATAAGGTCACTTGGTGTAATATTTTATTGTTAAACTAAACTTTTTTCCTTTAATTTAGACACTACCATCCCATACACTATTCTGAAAAATAAATTAATCAATATCCAGATCCCCCTGCAAGGATATGGTGGCCAGTGTGAGCTTCATGTGCCTGATTTTCCTGAGAGTAAGGCTTTAGTGATTAGCGAGTTGGCACCAGGTCTGCCAACCATGTTCAACACAGCTTTTGTGAACAAGGGTGATCGTGCCATGTTTGTCAAAGTCCAGGTGTTCTCAGGTAAGAAGTGAATTGATTTATCATAAAAGTTGGAACATCTTAAGGTCAATATTAGACAGAATATCTTTTTAGAAAATGGGGCTGTCTGTCATGTCTTTCAATAATGGATTGTTACTCTAAAAAAAAGAAAAAGAACTTTTTTATCCTCCAATAAAACATCCTTGTAGAATGGAACTGCCCTTTTTTGTGAACAGTCTAAAGTCCTTTGAAGTCAATGTTAACCGTATTGCATTAGCTTTTGTCCTAATATAATTATAGTAGTAAAAGAATTTCTCATCTTTCTTCTCTTTGTTTGCTCCAGATGACAAGTATACACAGGGGGTTGCAGGCAGCCAGATAACTGTTCAGCCTTCAGAATTCATCATCAATCCCCATGAAAGCCGTGATATTTTTGTAGTTGTTATGGGCACAGAGGCTGTCCTTGCAAAGACTCCAGGCTGTATAGGTTACCTCCAGATAGTGTCAGGTGATGAAATACTTCGCAGGCGGTTTCGCAGGTAAGTAATTGTTCTCCGATTACTCTAAATTTCTTTTTGCAATACTCTAAACCAGATAAATAGAGTACAGTAAGTAACAAAGTTATTATTATTATCATTTACAATAACTATACATTTTTGTAATGATTTTCTTCTCTTGGATGATTATGTTACCAGGTTAAAGAACAAGGAGGTGAAGGTTCGTCGTCTTAATGACCCTGCACTTGTGAAGATTGACTGGGATGTGTTCTACAGTGGAGAAAAGGAATCCCAGAGTGAGGAGGATTGTCTCCCACCACAACCAGAAGATGCCTCCCTTTTCTTCAATTCTTGCTCTAAGACTCAGGTAAATTTTGCCTTCATGTAACTGTAAAGATTTAATTTGATCTGTATTATTTATTTTGTTTGCTTTTTATTTCATTTTTCTTTACATCTGAGGTAATGTAGGTACAAACTGAATTTGAGAAGGAAGGTAGAGTCTCAAGACAGTCTGAGTCTGTTTGGATTTACCCCCTATTCTTGACATTTACCCCAATGCCACTGGGAACAGCATGCGTGTACATGCCATGCCCACTGTGAATTTAATTAAAAATAATCTTAATACGTAGATGGCCCCACAAGTACTTATACAGAAGGGAGTCACTAGTACTACCTGTCTCACCTGTTTACACTTTTCCTAGATTTTTGGAAATATTCTTTCTATTTATACTATTGTCAGTAATGTTGATAATACTACAGTGATTTTAATATCAATAATGCTAATAACATTTATGGATTGCATTAACAAATCAAAAAACATTGTTCCCAAAAATTCAAGGAAAGGGTAAATCAGATGAGGTAACAAGGTGTACTAATTGACTTCTTAGTGGCTGAGCACTTGGGTAGACACATTTCACAAAAGAGGTTGCTGTGAATATTACATTTTTCCAGTGGCATTGTGTTGATTGTGCAAAGGAGGATGATAAGAGCAACCAATTTTTTTATTATTATTATTATTATTATTGTTATTATTATTGTTATTATTATTTAAGCCAGTTGAGAAAACCAGAAACTATTGCGCTTATTTTCAAGCCAATTAATATGTATATAAAACTGTTATCAAGTAGTATAGAAAGAATAATGAAGCTAAATGTTTTGCTGCAGGTAGAGTTGCATGGAGAAAGACAAGTTAATGAAGATGCTTCCAGTACTGTATTTGCTTGCCTTGATGCTGAGGAGACAATCACATCGGTGACCGATCTCACAGTAGCAGCAGATAGGTAATGTGAGACTTCAGTTGTTTATCAATTGGTGAAGATGATAATGCATTTTTTCCCATAGTGTCCACATCTTCACTTTACTTCAGTAAATATATATAAATTTGCATATGTGCAGTAACATTTAGTCATAACTTTAAAAATAAATGTAAGATAATATATTTTTTTTTAAATATGTAATTGTATGACATAACTAGTTTATTATAGCACTGTATATTTAAAATGTGTATTAGCTAAGTTGCTGTGTCATTTTTTAATGGAGAATAAAATTCTCTTTATTTTGTTGTATATCTCTATACCCCGAAGAGGGATTGGTTTGTTTCAAGAGCTTACTAAGCTGGCAAAAGATCTCTGGAGGCATTTGATGAATGTAATGCTCATAGTTTAAGAAAAAATGATTGATGAAGTAATCCACTAATAAAATTTATTATAATTGGTAGGACTGTTGAAGCTCACTCACCACCTGTACAAGGCAAGGGAACTGTCCTGAGTGGATCTACAGGGGAAGATTGGTCCACGTCCAGGCCTGCCGCAGTAACTCGTGCCTCTTCGGCTGCCTTTACATGGGATGTCTTTCCATCCACCTTGAACATCCCTGCCTCTGACACATCAAGCCATACATTCTTTGTAGTTAACTTTAGCAATACAAGACAAATGTTTGAGGTAGCATATATTTTGGTAATGGATGTTTTATGTGATAATGATATTAGTAAATGTTATATGTATCCATGTATGTAATGTGAAACTGTATTCAGTTATTTTCATCTTCCATTTTATTGATTCTCTAACAGGTAACTTCAGCTTGTAAGTGGCTGCAAATTGAACCAAGAGAAGCCATTCTACCGAGCCTTAGTTCAGTTCGTGTTAACATCAAGCTCATTCGTTCTGGTCTGCCTCAGCTTCTTGTTAATCCTATAACTCAGTCTGTTCAGGTTAGTCTGCAAAATTCAAGATTAATCCTTAACCTGTTGCTCCTTTCATTTTGTGAAGGTAATCAGGTGCTTATTGCTCAAGAAATTTTGATAATTAAGACAGCTAACTGATCCGGTTTTATTGTAGAATTAAAAATAATCAAAAATGAAAAAGTAAGATATTGTCATATTATGACTATTTCCATAATATTGTCAATAATCCACTTCTCTATATTGCTAACCTTAACAAGGTTCAGATGGATATAAATGGATTTAGTTTAATGTTGGAAGATTAATCTTGTTGTTCATGCTAATTCTAGTTTCAGTACCATCTGCTGGGATGTTAATGAAACTTGTGTTTTACTGGTACTGACATTATCATCTTCCCACAGGTTATGTGTGAAAATGAGTGTCACAATGCTAAAGTAACAGTTCTTCCTGATGGTGATGGAAGCATCACAAGCCATAGTAAGGCAGCTCCATCAGGAACTACTGTGGTGTCAAGTAAACAAGAGATGTCAGATCCACATTCAGGAGAGTACAGTGGAAAGAAGTTGCCTGTGCCTGACAGTGAAGAGACATCATCAAATGAGAAGTCTCTTACTACTGTAGAGCAAGTCAGTTCAGGGTAAGTAAAAAATATGCTCCCAGCACACATTTATTTTTCTGCAAGAACTTTAGTAAGTAGAAAAAAAATATTAATTAATGCTTCTCTACACAGTAGGCATACATATTTCTTCAAATGGGTGAAGTTAACTGATGCATATATTGTATAACGTCTGACATACACTCAAATTCATTGATCTATCACTGTTCAGATATCAGAGGAAATCCACTTCAGGCAGTAGTGTCAACAGAGCTGCAATGATGAAAAGGACTAGCAGCAGTTATAGTAAGTTCCAGAATGATAGTACCCAAGAAAGAAGCTCAGTAAAGAGTATGGTGGAAGTTGTGTCAAGCTCCATTGCCTTCCCCGACATAAGAAACTCAGATGAAAATTTTGTGAAGGTGAAATTGAGAAACCATGACAGTGTTGTTCATACTGTGAGTATTTGTTCAAATTGATTTGATTATGATTAGAAGTAGAACAGATGTTTATATATATTTTGTTTTTTCTTTCTCATTAAACCTCTATGGAGCAGAATGTCAATACTCATGTTAATTTAATTTTTGGTATTATATCCTTGACTCCTTTTTACTTGAGAATAACTTTTTAAAGGAGAGATTAAATGTTGTTGAAAGTATATATATTATATATATTTTACCTGTATGGTGTATATAATTTGATATTAATATGAATGCTCAGTATTTAATATTTCTATATTTTTTTCTGCAGAAATTTATATAAAATCTTTTAATTGCAGGTTAGAGCTGAAGTTACACAAGCACCCTTTGCAGTCCGCCATAAACAGTTTCAGGTTAAGGCAGGTCACTATGTCAGTGTACCAGTTTATTTCAGACCACAAACACTGGGGTTGTTTATAGGACAGCTGAGCCTCTTTGTGGTTGAGGAGCAAGTGTTACACACTGTTCAGCTTTCAGGCAAAGCAGTGTAATTTAACTTTTTTCTTATATAAATTTTCATTGAAGAATTTAAGTCTGAAGCTTCCTTAAAATTTAGAATGTTACTTTTATATTGTTTTTGGCCAAAGGTTCTTTGCTTGCTTGTAAAACCTGCACGGGTATCCACCAGTGCCTTTTTAGTTACTTATCGATACTGTGATAATATAATAGATTCTGATTAGGAGATTTAAAGCAAGGCTGTGGATATGGGTAGCTGTAGTGTTAAGGCAAGGATCATGTATATTTTGTATTGTTGTGTATATTATTTTCTTTGCTAATAGTATTGCAACATATTAATGTCCATATAATTTTGTGCTTTCTGATTTCTTATTAATATTTTCATTGTTACTTGATAAAATATAAGGATTGTCATAAAAAATCAGATATGTTACACTTAAGTTTAATGTGTGCCATTTTATAAATTTTACCATTATTAATATATTCAATAAACATTATACACAATTTTTTTTGTTTTTTCCTGCCTTGCTGAATAATGTTGAAGAAGCAGTTAGAGAATTGATCATAAACTATTTTGGTGGATAGCAATATTTCTTTTCAACTGGACTTGACCTATAGGAGAGTCATTAAGTAAATTTGTCATTTTTCTATTAATATGTTAATATATTAATCCCTGCAATTATCATTTTTGTTACTTCTGAGTAGGTATATTGTATTGTATATAAAATTAAAATTATGCAAAGCAAGAGTTCACAGATGCTAATTTCCTGAGTCTCCTTCCATGCGAGATTGTGTCTAGTTTGTTTCACTGGGAAAGATATCAAATGGTTCCTGAGTGCAGCACCATCCCTTCTCTCCTTTTCTGAGCCAGTGTAAAATTGTTTCACTGGGGTTGACCCTCTGGCCACTGGATATTCTGACTCCCACTGAATAAAGGAAAAAAATGACCATTCCTGTTCTGTTTATCTGCCAGAACACCAGCCACACAATGAACAGGTAAAATGATAGGGAAAAAAAAATCAAACCTTAATAGATGTTTTTATAATTTGAAATACATAAATTTCTCTTAAGAAGGAAAGATGAAATAATCTTTATAGTTCAGCCAAATGTCTGAAACATTTGTTTGTTTTGACCACTGACAATTCTGGAAATCCACAAACACTACCTTACTGAACCACAAAACTTTACCTGGGAGCTTTGCCCCCAAGCCCCACACTATCACTGTTTTGTATATGCCACTAATGACCTTAGATGTTGATGTGGCAGAAAATGTTCAATAATTTAATAATTAGGCTCACCTGATGCACCAGTTTAAAAAAAAGGCTTAATTCAAATTTCAATTTTTATGTTTTTTTAAAACCATTTCTAAAATGAAAACTAAGAAAAACAAACTTCAATATTGTTCCATGTTAGCATGTGTGCAGTTTAAATAATATTTTTGTAAAGAGAAATATAATGCTTTTTCTATGCTTACCAAAAATAAATATAAAAGTTTGAGGATTTGATCTAACTACTCAATAGATAAAGATAATAATCTTAGATTAATGTACTGGCATCAGTATGAACTAGAATTTATCACAGTTAATAGTTTGGAATGTTTCATAAGTAACAACTATTATTTGGGTATATAACATATAAGACTATTTAACAACCATTTTCAAAATACCAGTTATTTAACTCTAACTCTAAAGGCATAAAGAAAGAGGCACACTGGTGATATAATCAAGTCTTGGATATTCAATTCAAATATAGTGCATTATCATCATCTTGACTAGAAGTGTGCACTTCAATTTGTGAAAGGATACAAGCCTAAAAAGTATTATTTTCCATTGTGAATAGTTACACAAGTAATTATAACTAATTTAGTCTGGAAAGGGCTTATTTTATAAGTTTGTGACAATATTGTAGATTAATATAATTCACCTGCATATAAGAACATCAATGAAAGAATAACCAACCAAGAATATTAATACTGCGAAATTTTATAGCCTTAGGCATAAAAAAAGATCATATCCATCAACACTTATTTGGATTTACTTATCATATTAAGAGACCAATTTGTGTAACTTTAAAGCTATGTCTAGATGAGCAAGCATGGACTGTAGGCATGACCAAAGTGTGATGTCAACAGCAGGCAAGTTACACTACTCATTAAAGAGTGGAATCAGCTGTTTATCTGTTAGTTTGCCTGCCTCTGACATCAATTTTTCTGGCATGCACTTTTATCATGTCCTCTCACCTGGACATGGGTGTATCATACAAGATTCTTGTGAGATGATATAATCCTCTATACAATTTTCCGAAAGCTTATTTGTGTGGAATGTCAGACAAAGTATCCTTAATTATGTTGTGCAGTTCAAATTTTTTCCCTGAGCACAGGCCAGCATAGTCATCTGAGTTGAGGTCAAAAGTCATCACCCCAGCCACACCTGAAGTTTTGACCCATTCAGCCTGTAGGATGAAAGTTATTCATTATTATGACTTCAATAACCTATTAACACATAAATATCCTCATGCATATAAAGCTACAATCTCAGCTGACTCTATGACTGAATACCATTTTTTTTTTTTGGGAGGAGGGGGGGGGTTAGACTATGAAAATGAGTGACAGCCAGAAGGACCACACCTCACCTTGGCTCTGATGCTTGCAGGATTTTCATAAGAAACCCAATCTGTTCCTCTGGCAGCATAGGGTACTTTACTCTCCCCGTCAAAATAGGATGTTGCTCCCTCTTTCACAAAGATGCATGCTTCTGTGTAAGTGAGAGATCCTCCCAACATTCCAGTCCCAATTGCTGGAGCTCCAACATTATGCCATGCACTGCTCAGCAGCCTGTCAACAGAAAGTTGTACCCCCTTTCACCTCTTTAAAAAGTATTAATGCTTCAAGAGGAGTATTCAAAGAGCTCATTTTTTGTCATACAATCACTATGTTCCTCTGAGTCATATTATCCATAATTGTGCATTTTTAGATAATGTATCACCATATTTTTGAGACCTTTTTAGATCTGAAAAAAAAAAAAAAAAAAAAAAAAATAATAATAATAATACTGGCATATCCTTGCTCTCTTTGTCTCAATGAACCTAATAAAAATCAATTCCTCACCTCCATGTGCGTCCATAAGTGGGTATACCAACCATCAACTTTTCTTTAGGCATTCCCTTTTGCAACCAATACTGGGTTGCCCACTCAATATTCAGTGTGGAAAAGTATCCAATCTCATCATTCCGCTTTGCCAGGGGAGCGTTGTGACCAGTGAAGGGTAAGTAAGACTGATACATGTGGTAGTCATAGCCCATAATGGACACAAAATCTACAAATCTGAAAAGAGCAGATGTAATTATATTTATATCATGGGAGGAATAACCTACAAGCATTTCTGCTTATTAATTTGCACTTCCACTGACCATATTTGAAGGAGTGGAGAATAAAACTTTGCCCTTTTCATATTACTATGAAATACTGAATTACTGATATTGTTTAACACTTAATGCATTGGCAGCAGATAGATGGACTGTTCACAACAGTTTTTTTGTGGATTTTGTTGCACACAGAAGGCTTTACAAATGTAGAGCTGCCAAGGAGTCAATTAGCAGGCCCTAATGACAATGCCAGATTTCCCTATTCCTTGAATTTGTAGGATTTATATTATTTTTATGCTATTAATAATGCAATTAATTTGTTGTTAGTATTATTGTCATTATTTGTTGTTAAATTGTTAATAACAATAAAAGATTTAAGATTTTTTTTTTTTTTTGAAAATTAAGGAAAAGGGTAAATAGACTAGTAGGTAGGACTAATAAGTGAGATTTTCTTGACTAAGCACTTGTGAAGCCATCTCTGTGTAAACAAATGATAAATTAAAATCATACTGGTCATGGTATTATGTCATGCCATCTGTGACCAGTGAGTAAATATTTTCACTTGGTCTGTTTTGAATTTGATAAAAATGTCTTCCAACAGACAAGTTGGAATTCTGTACATGTACTTTCTATTTGTGTAATCTTGTTATAATCACTAACTAAAATCATTAGCAATATTTACTTTTCTATTATTATATCTATTCCTATTACTACTACTATAACTATTATTAATACATTTGAAATTACAACTTCTGCAGTTAGCATTACTACTAGCATTAAAAAAAAATAATACAAAAAAAAAAAAAAATCATGTAGTAATAACAGTATATAGAAATTCTTTTACTTATGAGCAGGGTTACACAAGTTATGGAAATTTTTGTCCATTATGTATATCTTTCGTTAGTTCCAAATTTGATTCTGTTGACATGCTGCCGTATAAAAGTGGAGAGAATCAGTAAAATAAGAATGTAAAGGAATACAACTACTAACATAAATACACATACCTTGAAAAAAGTCTTGCATTTCACTACTCCATCTCCTTAAAGCCACAACATTGTTTTTAAAACAATTATCATAGATCATACTACGTTGTTATCATCATCATCATCATCATCATCATCATCATTATTGTTGTTGTTGTTGTTTTCATTATTATAATATTATTATTATTATTTACTTACTTTCTTGAATTTTTATCATCATCATCATCATAATCATGATCATTACCATTATTGTTATCAATGAACTGTATTCATTGCAACAAATGTAGAAAATGTATGAATGAGAATGAATATCTTCACAATACAAGAGATGTACTTAACCAGTTTTGAATATATCTTTGTCAGAAATACATATTTCTGAAAAAGATATATTTGAAACCTGTTATGTACATTTCTTGTATTGTGAAAATATTCATTCTCATTCATACCTTTTCTACTGTTATTCATGTTTTTGTTTTTGTTTTTATTATTATTATTATAATTTTTATCAATAATATCAATATTATTGCCATCATTAATATTAAATTATCATCATTAATATTCATATTAATATTATTATCATTATCATTTATTATTATTATTATTGTTGTTTTTGTTGTTGTTGTCATAATCATTATTATCCTTATTACTATCATCCAAAATTATTACCATATTGATCAAATTTTTATTGTTTTATAGTCATTCCACTACAAACTAGCCATGAACCATTGGCAGCTATAAATATAAATATCGCCAAAAATATATCTTGTTCGAGGCAAAATAATCTATTATACATCTCATGCCCATTAAGTGTATATACAGAAAAAAAAATGTATTCACAAAACCCTAGTACCTATGATAGAGATTGAAGGTCCATCCTTTTAACATTACGGGTATGAGCTACTTATGAGATCATTCACACAACAGAAACATACATTCAGATTATATTGCATAACAAGAAACAACATTTCAGATTCCAAAAATTATCTCCTACTTCTACAACATGAATGTACCATGAAGAAGAATGTATTAAAAACAAGCAAAACTTACTTGGCCAGTTGGTCAACCTCATAGCAATGATCCACGATGGGTTTTGGGGTACCTACAGCTATGCTCAGGAGGAAAGGTGGATGTGCAGCCAACTAAAATGACAAAAAGTACTACTCTCAAATCCTTGTTAGTATATATGTATATAATTTAGTAAAATAAAATACAAGTTATGAAATAAAATACAAGTTATGAAATAAAATACGTAAAATAACACAATTTCAACAAAAGTATACCTTGAGCGCATTATTAAGCTGAAGAACAAAGTATGTAAACCATTTCTTTTCTAAAACATTCTTCTTCCATGCTGGCCAGGCAGGGAACTCCCAGTCTAGGTCAATGCCATCTAAATTATGATCTATCAAAAACTGTTGTGCATTGTAGGCAAAACTGTTGATAGAAATTTAAAACAAAATTGTCAGTTTAGTAAAATATAATAAAATAGATACCAAAATATCCAAATGGGAGAATTAGATCTCTCAAAATAATTTTTTTTTTTTTTTTTAAATATTACAGCTTCAATAGTACTATTACCATTATCTATATTAATTCTATTCCAAGTAAATATGAAATATGAATACTACTTACACAGCCACAGAAGAAGGATCTCTCACCAACTCTGAGAAGTCTCCTCCTAAACACAGCAAGACGTGCAGACTGGGATTTACTTCTTTTAGTGCCACTACTTCAGCAAATATCTGAAATACAATGGTAAATGTCCTTGCCATATCAACATGACTTTAGAGGCACTGCCTCCTGGAAGCATCTTAATTTTAATAATTCCCTACCACTAGCCATATCACTTTCTTGCATGTTATTCATATTTGCTTATCTTATTATACATGAAGCTTTAACATCCCTCCTTCACATTTGGATATACCCCCCACAAAGAAAGAAGAAAAAAATCTTACTGGATAAAATTGTCTATTATGCAAAAAATCCCATGTGTTAAAATTTCTATGTGGGCTAGAAAATGTTATAACTTTGATATCCTGGGAGTCAAAGTATCCAGCTCCAAGTCAGGAAGGCTAATTATCCATATCTAGATATTCCCAGTATTACTTTATGTGAAGGAAACGTAACATAAAAGTGTATTATAATTCAATGGAGAATCTATTGCAGAACTACATGTATTGCACACTATTCTGGATTTTTTATCCCTCTCTTCTGAGTGTCCAGACAAAAAGCCATAACCTATTCCCAAACAAAACCTGACTTTTCTTGAAATCTGGGTCAGCATTTCATTATAAATGCTAATATTGGAAATACATAGACATGTCCCTCAAACAAAGTTTCATTTGTAAAATTTAGGAAAATCGTATTTACAGCATTGCCGGTTTGCTTTGTTAAAAAATGTTTACAGTATCTTACCTTCAAATCATTTTCTTCAACAGGAACAATCTTATTATCATGTATCTCAGCTCCTATAATAATAATGTGTGTGCACAAGTATGGTGGTATGTCCTTTGGAATCAGGGTGGCAACAGTAGTGTTCACATGAGGTAGGGCATAGTAGCAAACTCTTTTTATATTGTTCTCAACCACCTTACCCTCTGTCTGTTTGTCAGGCTCTGTACAAAAGATGAAATTCATTAGCATACTATATCTAAAGAATGCTGACAGCTTTTATGAACATAAGCCTCTCATCTTTTTAGCAATGGGTTTTAAAATGCTTAAGAATATTTGAATTCCAATGTAAAATACATACCACACATTCTTTCTATAACTGTAGTTAGAAATAAACACTTGGCAACAATACTGTGATTGGTTATGCAAATAATTTAAAACAGATATATTATTGAGTCATAAAAGAATTGGGCAAGCTTGTAATCAGCATTCTGGTCCTTACAATGCAGCTCAAGGTACATATTTTAAAACTCTTAAACTACAAAATACAGTAATAATCCTTTTTATACCCTAACCTGATCCTGAAGTGAACTTCTGGTGACTTTTGAACAGACCATCTGTGTAAACACGAGAGTGAGATTCACCAGTGGAACACTGCCAAAGGACGTATGCTACACAGAGCCATAACACAACCACAACAGCCACCATTGGTCCATGCCAATGGAAATTTGATCTTGTCCATACAGTCTGTTGGTAGAAAATTGTTAGTCTGCTAAAGCTTGTCGATTTATTCTTGTAGTAAATATTCAAAATAGGACTGGATAAAGTGATGCCTTGAGCTCTGCTGTCTGAAGTCCAGGCAAAAAACAATATATATCCTCTATGTAACAGCTACCTTGATAGATAATATATATATAATATATATATATATATATATATACATATATATATACATACATACATATACATATACATATATACATACATACATACATAGATACATAGATACATAGATACATAGATACATAGATACATAAAAACATAGATACATAGATACATAGATACATATATACATATATACATATATACGTACATACATACATACATACATACATACATACATATATAAACACACACACACACACACACACACACACACACACACACACACACACACACACACACACACACACACACACACACACACACACACAAAAACACACACACACACACACAAAAACACACACACACACACACAAAAACACACACACACACAAAAACACACACACACAAAAACACACACACAAAAAAACACACACACACACAAAAACACACACACACACACAAAAACACACACACACACACACACATATATATGTTAAAATCTTATTTATTTATATATTTATTTATTCTTTTTTTCAGTGGTATATCACAGTTTCATGAGTTTCTATCATTATACTTTCCAGATACAAAATAATAAATTCATATCAAGTAACTATAGTAATAACACTGGTAATGACTAGAGTGGAGTGTCAAGCACTGCCTTGTGACGATCAAACCTCCACCACTCTAACAAGAGTCTGATCTGTCTCCTTATGTGACAGAGTGTAAGTAAAGGAATCTATCCTTTATTTCTCCAGAATATATGTGGTAGAGGTTTATCATCCTTTGCAAGAGTGCCAACAGGTTTAGCGGCCATGCCAAATATTTAATGCCTTGCTACACTTATTAGGGTAATTTTCTGGAATAGTGTCACATAACCAATCGCGACAAATTTGGTATCGATGGATTACTGTATTTTATTCATATCTAGCCCTGCAATTTCAATGGTTCCTTTAATGCTCTCTCCTGCTATTGAGGCCAAAAAAA
>NC_061821.1:1577749-1585249 GCF_019202785.1 Penaeus chinensis | reverse complement strand
GATGTGCATCAATGCAGTACACATTATGATGTAGTGACTTGCACATACCCGTGCAGGATCACAATAATAAAAAATAAATAGAACAAAAAAGAACTGCATTCATAAGCACAATGTGTAAGAATATACTGTAAACATTTGATGTGCAGATGTACACTGGACATTCAATATGAAACAGTATACTTTTAATATTTGATATGCAGCAATGCAATGTTCACATTTGAATGAAGCTACATTGTACATATGTGGTTGGCATCAATACACTGTTCATGTCTGATATGAAGCAAAATACATTCACATCTGATGTACAACTGTACATAGTTGTCAACAAACTTATGATGACAACAGACATGGCAATGCACACATATGACAAAATAATGTATACAATGTGAGGCAGTAAACCTTATACAGGATGTAACAGTACACTGTACACATGATGTGTGGCAATACTATGTACATAAGATTTCAGGCAGTACAGAGTACATATAATGTGTGACTGTACTCTGGCTACAAGACATGAAACTATAAGTCTCATGATTTTATATAAAAACTTAGCCTAAACTAGATATAACTTGTTACAGTGAAACAGTCAGCTCAAGGTTCATGTCATCTAGCACTACATTCAAATCTCACTGTATGCAAGTTCTCCTGGCTACACCAGAAGGTAACCCTTTCAACCTAACACCTTATTATGGCTAAAAGTACACATGACCCACATCAGACACAACACATAATAATAGGGACGGCCTGAGGCCAATCACTTTCCCGTCATACCACCTGAAGATCAACTGGTCCGAACTGTAGCATTATTAATCACTACAACCCATATTTATCATAGTCCAGTTATTATCGTTTAACCCATCCCAACGGGTCACCTATACAGATATTATAATATACCGCTTGGTCTGCAGCGTATGGCTGTATGCACTGCAACGTGCCAGAGAGCGTGGAACGGGAAGTTCCGATACATGTAGGGGTCTCCCGGGCCCAGCATCAAGACGTTGCCAGAAATCATCTGAGTTAATGACGCTCATAGATTTCTGATACCCGTGGGCGTTGGGTTAAACTCTTGATATAGTTTTTACAAAATTATTCCGTTTGAGTTCAGCTCTAGCAGTAAATATCTGCCCATATCAGCATGGTGAAAAATACATTAACACAAAACTGGAAACCTCCATATATGAAACTAAAATAAATGGCAATTCCTTACTAGAACTGAACAAAAACTGAAGCATCCACTCTGGTAACAGCATAAATAGACAGACCACTAAAGATCATAACATGACAGAACATTCATAATGGAACCACAAACAACAGAACATAATCGAAAAACATGACGGCAGACTTCAGTAGATACTAACATTATTGCATACAGTGATAATAGAACCTAGCATATTTCAAAGCTTGATAATATTTGTCAAGTATTACAGAAATGCTAATGCCCACTGTCTGGATACAAATGCAATGGTGATCTTTTGTTTATGGTCAAAGTCATACAAGGTCCAATAATTAAGAACAAAAAATATCTTTGGCCAACTGATAGTGAACACAACCATACCAAAGCCAAGTAAACAATACACAACCAATAAAGATTTTCTTGTCCAAAATTTCTGCATAACTTCAGCAATATACATTCACAAACTTAGAACATAGCAGTTTCTTTTAGTCACCAGTATATCATTACCCTTTAAAAAAAAAATCACATTCCAATGTAAATGTCTTCTTATCTTCTATCCCATCACAGAAAGGTCAGGATTTAATAATTCACTTATCATATGTATATACATAATATACGTATGATATAGTTTGAGGTTCCAGTAATAAGAAAAAAGAAAACAAAGAAAAAGAAAAAGAAAAAGAAAAAGAAAAAGAAAAAGGAAAAGGAAAAAAGAAAAGAAGGAAAAAAGAAAAAAGAAAAGAAGGAAAAAAGAAAAAGAAAAAGAAAAAGAAAGAATGAAAGAAAGAAAAAAAATGCTATCAATCTCATAAATAACATTACTGCATCTAGCAACTCTGCTTAGTACTGATGTTTAGACAGAATGGCAAGCTCTAGCTTACCCTCTGATAAAAACTTCATAGGCTGCTGCATTTAGGAGGATCTAATAAACAAAAAAAAAAAAAAAAAAAAAAGAACGAGCTACAACTCTTGATCTGTAAACAGTATAACAGAAAAATGATAAGCCTATCATATGCCTAGGTCAAGTATAATACAACAGATCTCTAGTGAAACAGTATAGGTGAGACATGGGCTTGTATGGTGGGTTAATACCAGAGCTCTTTTAGAAGAGTACCTCCAGTGTGACACTTACCACAGGAAGACGCCAACTGCTTGAAAACATTAATTTATTGAAACAAATAGGTACTGTATTCACTACAACTGCTTTGATTAGTTACTGATATCTAAAACTGCAAATGACTTTAAAATGTACACGAGTTCTGGATGTCTTCCCGTGGTGAAAATTGCATCACAATGGCATTCATTGTCAGACATGAGATAACTGATCTATTATTAAAGTTATATCACCCTTGACAATTTCTTTTGAAATATACAGCACAACCCCTAACAAGATTCAGCCCAGTAATTCACACTCTTGATATACCTGAAGTAACCCATTCATTCTTTTCCTTGTTTCACTTCATCTTTCATGATGACACACAAGTAATTACCATTCACTCAAGAGCATAAACTACATAGGACTGCATTTTATGAGGTTACATCATCCCCACTAGCATAAAAGTGAGGAAGGCAAGTTAAAAATATCATCATACCTACTTGCATCATAAGTCAAAAGGCAAGTTAGAAGTTTTTTTTATTCATTTTTATGTCTCCCACTTGCATTATTGAAGTGAGAGGCAAATTTAAGAATATGTACACACACCCACACATGTACACAAACACATTCTCAAATTCACACATTTTCTCAAGCATTCAATACACTTATTCATGCATGCACGCATGCATTCTCAGTGTTTGAGGACTGCCACACACAGAGAGGCAAGTTAAGAGGGTATGTACACACTATGGTTGAGGAATGCCACACACAATGAGCACCAGAAGTTACCTTACACTTGTCACCCAAGCTGCCACTCTTCATTTAAGTCCCCCTAAATTTTCTTTCTGTTATGCAGGTGACTTCATCTTGGACTGACCAAGTCTTGATTGATATGGATATACAAAGTATGAAACCTGACACTGCCAAACTTTTATCACTTGGCTTTAACCATCATATATTTGTTCTATATCCATCTCAGCCAGTAACCACGAAATACACTCTTGAACACATCTCTCTTCCTGGTAATTTTCTATGTACAATGTTAACACTTTTGGGTATTAACAACCATGCCACTTCCACCTTTGTACCTTCCAAGGCACAATAGTCCACATCAAACATTTCTCTCTTCCTTATGAAAGATCTGGAAGAGAAAGAAAAAAAAAAGTGTGTGATTAGGTACATTTGTAAATTTCAGAACCAGAAAAGCTAAAGCACAATCCAAATAACAATCAAATATACTATAAGGGCAAAAGAAGAGAACACAAGGCAATTAGACTTACAGCTCGGTAGGGCAGCCTGAGAGAGCCTCTGTTGGATCTGGTCTGTAGTAAAACGTACAAAACAATCATATTGTTCGGCCAATTTGGAAGCCAATACCTTGTCATACTCCTCACGGATCTTCACCTCTCGTTCTCGCAGAAGTTGTTCACAGATGAGATTCACCTGTGGAATGAGCAGTGAATTAATAATAATAAAAAATAATAAAAAATAAAAAATAAAAAATAATAAATAATATGAAAAATAAATAAATAAATAAAAATACAAAATAAATAAATTTTAACGGTTTCAAAATCCTCATTCTAAACTCTGCAATATGGCATTTTATATTTCATAATTAGTATCTTTACTCTCTTAGCATTATATTTTCATTTCTAATAATCTTTCCATCTCTTTCATCATCATAGCCTCAAGAAGACTGTCCCTGAGGGGGAGGATAGAGGGGTCATTTGGAATTAGTTAGCTTACAGTATTTGTACATGAATGAGGGAGCTACCATACGACTGTTAGGGCCCACCTCAGGTTATTTCTTGGTGTAGCAGGGGTACAAGTGCCAAGGGGTAAATTGCTGACATGGGCAATTTGCACCAGGGACACCTACAAGGATTTTTGCTTGTTGCCAACATACAAACAGCATTTAACCTCTTATGGCTGAGCAAGCCTATAGCAGCCATGAAAGAGCAACTAATCATGACAGGTACGGCTATAGGCATCATGACTCACTCAGGCAGGTCGAATGGGAAAGGCTGCAGTACACAATGAAACCCCAGCAGTAAGGCTAGACAGTTGCCAGAAGTCACCAGAATGAGTAACACATCAAAATTTCTGGCATCGTCAGTGTAGGGTTAACAAAAGGACATTACACAAAAACATCACTCATTTAACTTTATGGGAACAAGCACAGACATTGCTGCAACATGGGATTAGGCGAGAATGATGCCCTAGGGAGACCTGAATCCCTTACCTATGGGGACCTGTGTGGGTTGGACTCTTTGAGAGTCGAAATGAGCTGACCTTACTTCTCTACACCTTGATAAATGGGTTAACATTACATTTAAAAAAAAATAAATACCCATTGTCTAAACTATTAACTGCAATAGTTGTAAGGCACTCATGGTTTGTGTAAACCTAGTCATTAGTTTAGATGGTAAATTACTACTGGGCCTCATCTTCCATACACTTAATTATAGCTGAATAACACCATACAAAAGATAAAAAATAAAAATAAGCAAATAAGCAAACCATATGACCTTAATGATCTTCAGCTACTGTTGAATGACTAGATTTTATCTCTCTATTGTATATATATCAGTCCCCAGATTATAAAACACAACCATCATGAAATTAACAAAAAATATCAAATTAACAACTCGAATGTTGGGCAGGCAAGTCATTAGCTTACAAGGTTATTGTGTTATGTATGAATTAGCAAAACTTCTTTACAAAACAATATTCACAGTACACCAATAAACTCCTCCAGAGAGAGGAAATGGAATTTTATCAAAAAGTTACAAACAAGACACAGGTATGGACAATTTAAAGTCCAAACAATTACAATTACTTCCCAATTTCAAAAATCACCTCTACATTGATTTCAAGCCAAATAACAAGTAAACTATGTATCTTACTATCTGAAAAAAATAATTTTCTTTTAACAACAAAAGTAAAATGCTAACCTAAAGCCATGCATTACAGTCCTCCCTCAGAATGTTTTGAGACCTAATTTTCAGTCATCAGGTTCAACCGTATGGCAAAAAGTATTAAAATTGAAATGCAATCAATGATGGCCAATTGAAACAGTAATATGTGCAACAGCATTAAGACTGCTTGAAATTATTATTTCTATTTTGCCTATTTTTACATACATTTTAGTCCTATTTAGAGTATTTATCCATTTACCGTATAGAAACCATAGGTAGATTTCTGTGATTAGTAAAAGAAAAAAAATAATAAATAAATAAATAAATAAATAAATAAATAAATAAATAAATAATAAATAAATAAGCATTCTTTGTAAATTAGAAAATAGTATAGAATGAATTGTATTTTCAATTAACTATCTACATAAAAAAATAAAAATAAATTTTAACATTCATTCCACTGAGTTTTCAAACTATATATGGTTTGTCTGGCAATTCCTTCATGGGCCACAGTCATCCGACTACATCCGTTTTAGGCACTTTTGATTTTTTTCCTCCTCCCCCCCACCCCCCTTCTCTGGGCTACTTTTTCCCAAGCCAGTGAGTTATCAATCTGAGATCTGAATGATGTGTATGCAAACGTAGAGATTTCCCAGTAAAGAAGACCGCAATTACCACTGGAATTTTATCCATAGAAGTCTCAACTATTCAATAATCGGAGAGCAAGATCAAATGCAGGGATCTTTATCCTTTGTAGCATTAACTCTTCCATACCTGTCTGAAGGTGAAGAGAGGCTTATCCTTTCCAAGAGCAGAATGATGTGGATGCTGAGGGTGCTGGTGGTGTTGGTGGAGGGAGCCCAACCCGGTACTTGATGATGGTGCTGGCGATGGAGACGGTGAGAGTGAAGGGGACGCCGGAGATGCTGGAGACGGAGGAGAAGCTGGGGACTCGTAGCCTCCTTCGCACTCCATGCTGCGCTCTCCAGACTGCAGCATCTTCCGTCGCTTTAACCTCCGGATCTCTTCACGCACATTTTGTGCAATTTGCTCTGGAAAAATAGTATGTATGAATTACACCTATCTGGTATTAAGAATAGCCGGAAAGAAAAACTTGATCTAGCTGTGTCCGCTAGATCAAGCGGTTTGATATAACTACTATAGGCGTGGCCCGGCAGTGACAGATAAAAAGAAGCAATTCAATAACTATAAAGGTAGAGCTGTTCTCAAATTATTTATATATATATATATATATAAGTATATGTCTGTATGTATTATACATATGTATATACATGTATATATGTATATGTAAATACATATAATGTATGTATGTATAAATATATAAATATATATATAATATATATAAATATATCTATATACATATACATACATACATACATGTATACATACATATATACATACATACATTATATATATATATATATATATATATATATATATATATATATATATATATATATATATATAATGTGAATAATTAAAGCAACCTTCATTCTCAAACTATTGTCAATAGAAACCTTTTCTCCAGTTTTACTATACCTGCAGTAAGAGTGGGTGTGACCTCAGAGAAGGGTGACTGTGGCTCTGTGTGGCGAGCAGAAGCAGCTGCAGCACTCTGAGGCGACACACACATGGGCACACAACGCCGCCTCTTGTGGGGCCGGGGGGTACATGTACCATGGTGAAGGGGATCGAATTCTAAGGACCTTTTTAGAGTTACACATGCCATGGTCAAAACTGTTGCCTGAAAAGAAGGAGAAAAAAATCAATTATAATGTACAAAGTTTTGCTGTAACTTATACCAAGGTATTATATGTACTTCAGCTACTATAATAAATGTTGAATTTTTTTTTCCAATGCCCGTGTTCAAGCATTTTTATCATCACTGATACCTCTCGACAATTGTAAAGTCATACGGGGTGGTTACTAAGGAGTATCTGTTATATCTAGAGCAGTGACAGTCAAGTAAATATTACTTCTCTGATACCAGGTGTGTGTGCACGTGTGTGTCCCCCCCCAGCACGTGAGTGTGAATCTGTGTGAAAACTGTTCTTTCAAATATAAGTACTACTGTAGATTCCATTAGTTCCTAATTAGTCTAAGAGTAATCACTGACCCGGGTGTCAACAAAAAATGGACAAGCAAGGAAAAGGAAAAGGAAAAGGAAAAGGAAAATGAAAAAATGAAAGGGAAAGGGAAAAGGAAAGGGAAAAGAAAGAATGAATGAAAGAAAAAAAAAAAGTCCCATTAAAACGTTCCTTCTCCATTTTGAAGATGTAAAAACAGCAATT
>NC_061821.1:1564740-1577649 GCF_019202785.1 Penaeus chinensis | reverse complement strand
CCCCCCTCCCCCCTCCCCCCTCCCCCCTCCCCCCCCATCTCTTTTTCTGTCTCTCTCTCTCTCAACTTGCAGATTTGTATACATGTGTATGTTTTAATTGTTTGTTTGTTTGTCCAAGGATTATAAACTCATTGGAAATTATGGATGAAAATAGAACTAAAAGCTTAACATAATTTTTACATAGTTTTGTTAGTGCAGCTAATTTGCGATTTCTCAAAAGTGGTTATAGTGATCCTGAAATGTCTCTTGATTTCAGTACCCAGTAAATGGCTATATAATGAGATTTCATAATTCTAATCATTTTTAAGATACAGGGTAAATGTTTTTTTTTTTTTTTTTTTTTTTTTTTTTTTTTTTTTTTTTTTTTTTTTAGAAAATGGCATTACAATTTAGAACTATAATTGTGCATTTTGCTATATATATCTATCATTTATGTATCAGCAGACTGTAATCAGATGAAATCAAATTTGGTTTTAATTAGCTGGTCAGTTAAACATTTTTGAATACGAGATGAGGAATTCATGAAACCGATATTTGATATAGTATTTATAAGTTTATCACAACTTTTATACATTTAATTCTTGGTAATAAGCAAGAGGAAAAGAAGTTTGATAACCTTGTTACCTTGTTACCTTGTGTGCAGTTCCTGGTGACTCCATAATTAGCAAACTATATTTTTGGGGGGCTTAGTTCTAGATTAATCAAGATCATCGATAGATTAACTAAGATCAGTTGGATATATCAAATACTCAAGGCAGTAGTTGCATTGTGAAAGTGCATTATTTTTTATTTTGCAGATTTATTCTGATGAGGATGCGTTGGTTGTGAGTGAAGAGGTAGAGAACGGAGTAGGCGGGCTTAGTGATGGTCATCTGCCAGACTGGGCAGGGATGGTGGAAGAGGTCCAGTACAACATCGTCACACTGCGAGAAAAGACGAAGCGTGTAGCAGCACTTCAGAGTAATTTAGTACGTCGACCATCACTGGATGACAACGCTGAAGAGGAACGCCAACTAACTGCACACAACAATGAGATCAGAAGGGTCAGTTACTCTGATTATGTGATGATTTTTATAATTTCTTATAATCTATTTCTTGGTTCGCAATTAAGTATCTAGTGGTCTTTATATGGTATTGGCATATAATCTGCTTAATATTCCATAAGTATTTCAGATTTGAGCCCAAACAAGAAGATATAGGTTTACTTAAAGTGTCTTTCACATTGTGAAGATTATCATGCAATTTTAATTTCTCTGCCATTATGGAATTGCTATTGTATTTGCATTATAGAAAATTTGAGCAAATGATCCTCCAGTTGCCTTAGTGTCCTTGTGGTATCTCAATAGATGTCGGCAGTAGACAGGAAATATGACAGTAGATAGTATGGAAATAGATTTTGTAGCAGAATTTTAGTTGAGGTAGTCCTCTGTTCTAATAATTATTCTCATCTTTTTTAATTTTTTTTTCTTCAGTGGAGATAGTTATGGCTCTGTCTTAAAATAATTCAAGGTAATAGTAAAATCTTTGATATAGAGATATTTATATTTCATACCAGCTGTTACTTTAGGGGGGGGGGGGGGGTGAAGGGTTACTTTTTCTTTTCATTTATGGCTGTTGACTTATCAGAAAGTATGATACTATTATCATTCCAGTCTGTAGTGATTGCATTCCATTAGTCAGCTTTTACACTGTTAGAAGTAAATCATACCTAGTGAAAGGAGGGCTTATAGATGCAGTGAGTAGATAACAGGACGATAGTAATTTCTCAACAAGATATACGTATATTTCTAAGTCAAACAGAAGGTTATTTACACATAAACTCGATCTTCATTAAATAACGTATCTAGACTTCATGTGAGGAGACAAAAATATTGCTAGAATTACTGAGCATTGAGCTTTGCATGATTAGCTGTGGAATTCAGTGTTGATGTTACACACAAAATGCTTCCTAGTCCTTGATTTGCTGATGGGTGATTTATGATAATAGCATGGAGCAGTTCAGCATTTGCCATAACATTGTTGAAAAGGGGTTTCTTCATTGTCTCCCAATTCTTTTCAGATTCCAGCATACTTTTTGTGCACTGTGATTATGAGCTGAAATTATTCTTATAAAATGTGTTATGAACATTGTATAAAAAGAGCTACAGACTAGTAAATTTAGAGTGACTTCAAGAATTGGCAATAATAGAAAAAGCATACAATATGGAAAAAAACAAAAAAAAGAGGATTTTTGTTCATATATGACTGTCTTGATAATTGTAAATGCTCCAGGTTAAGCTTTGAGCACCAGAATTGTTAGGGGGACTGTAATTAATTGAAGGGTAGTTAATTTTTCATGTAAAGCTTTCAAAAATGCAAGACAGAGAAGTGTTTTTGCAATTGTTTTCATCATTTGATATAAATTTGATGTGTTGGGCAGTTTTATAGCTTGTTAAAACTGGGATCTTGTGCTTTGAATTAATTGCAGTATTATGCTTGATTTGCATAGAGAAGCCAGCAAAAAATAGTAATACCATTATTTGTATATTTGTACTGGTAGTGATAATTTTGTGAAAGTAAAGATTTTTCTTTTTATTCATCAAATCATATATTGTTTTTAACTTTTGGGATCTTAAAGTTAATTCAAAGTCTTATATAATGTCTGCAGACCCTTGAGAGATGCCAGATGTTGATGATCCAGATAAAACATGCAGCTGCCAGAGGTCGAGAAGAAACCTTAAACAAGAATGTTGTTCGGGCACTTGGGTTTGCACTTCAGGAAGTAAAGAATGAGTTCATGACAACCTGCTCAGCCTTTACGAGTTGTAAGATATGCTGTGTTAATTATCATTATGTTGAAATTAGCTGTATATTGATAGGGTATGTAATATTTAAACAAGACCTTTACATATGCACATAATCATGCATGTACAAGTACACATGTAAACCTTTTTATCTGACTTTCTGCAGCCATGAACAACATAAAAAAGACAAGTTCCTTTGTACATGAGGGAGGAGGTGATTATGACAATGATTATGGAACTTTTGAAGATGGATCCAATTCTAAACACCAGTAAGTAAATATGTGCTTGTGTTTCCACTGGATTAAGTTTTGATTCGTAGATTCTGGATTTATGTTTTAGGAGGTAAACAGAGGTATGGATAAGGCTTAACCCAATGCTGCTGAGGAAAATGAATAAAAATTGGGAAAATGCTGTGCTCATTTTCTATATTTTTTGTGAAATGTCTCTGCACATAGATGGCTTTGCTAGTGCTTAGCCACAAAGGAGTCAATTAGTAGACTTTGTGACCTTACCTGATTTGAATTGGCGAGAAAAATATATTTTTTACTAGTGCTTTGAATATTGATGGTGTTATTTTTAATATAAACATTATAATTACTATAATGTTATAAACATTAGTAACAGCAAAATAAGAAAATGTAAAATATTTTCGTAATTCAAAGAAAAGGGTAAACGGACGAGACAGGCAGTACTTGTAACTGGCTCATTGGTGACTTGGTACAAGTGTAGCCATCTATGTGTAAAAATAATCAAACAAGTAACTCACAGTGGGCATAGTACATACATACACATCATGCCCATCGGCACTGGTTAAAGGAGCTGACTTACAGATACATATAATGTGATGTAACAGTTCTATATGCTCCATTTTATTAAATCATTTACTTTGGACTTGGAAATAATCAGGTTTATTGACACTAATATTTGTTTGAATAGCATGCTTTTGATGGAGGAAGCAATATCTATAACTAAAATTTTGCAAAAACTTTTGGTGTCTGAAGATTACTTTTATTTACCTTTAGTTCTCGATGGATAGTGTGATTGCAAAATAATGTATTTTTGTGCATTAAACACAGCCATAGATTTATTAGTTTGTTTAGATCATATGCTAATTACTTTAGTTTGGGAAATGTGAAATATAAGTTAAGACTTCTGTATTCAGATGAGTGAGATCTGTTGTGTAAGGAATGAATCAGTAACAAATAAATACAATGTAATTTATGGAGGCTAACCATCCAGTAAAGTCAAGACAGCTAGCAAGAAAATCTTTATGTATACTATGATTATCATATTATTATGACTGTGTTCTTCAGGGCATGGACACAAGAGCAACTCATGTTTCTGGCTGACAACACTCATACAGTTCAGGATCGGGATCGGACAGTTCAGCATATATTACAGTCTACAGTCCAACTGAATCAACTCTTCCGGGACGTTGCACAGTTAGTTTCCGACCAGGTAACTATGATATTTTTTTTTTAACTACATTTTGTACTTCCAGTTACTCTAAGAATATATCCTCCAAGTAATAGGAGTGTCTTATCTCGTCATATTTCACATATCTGTTGTATTGTGTAAAACTTCCACATATTACTTTGCTCATCATTAAACCAGGGAATTGTTTCTCACTGTTAATATTTCTGGCTTAGATATAGAGAGAATACCATGTCACAGAATATGAGAGCATGTGGGGAGTGGCTGACAGGCAATGTATGTTGTGGGATTGATTATCTCATTATATTAATACTTTTTTCTTGAAAGTGATTTATTCTCTCTCTATACAGGGAACAATTTTGGATAGAATAGACTTTAATGTAGAGCATGCTGCTCTCAAAGTCGAAGATGGTGCCAAGCAGCTAAAGAAAGCAGAAAATTATCAGCGTAAGAACCGCAACATGAAGTGCATTTTAGGGCTTTCAGGCACAATCATTGTTCTGATTATTATTTTGGTACTTGTCAAAACTTAACAGTGATAATGTATTGTATAACTTATATCTGTCAAATAAATTATTGATACTAGAAATAATGTAGGATATTCTATTTTTCCAGTACAGTATTGTGTTCTACTAAAGGTGATACAATTTATAGAGCTATGAAGGTATTTTGCATTATGCAGATAATGGTGTCTAATTATTTCAGGAAGTTACCTTACAAGGATTAAGAGAGGTTAGGCTTTATATCTGAAATGTACCTTATGGAAGAAATTTGATGCAAGGAAGAGCATTTTTTGGTTTAAGAGTATATGAATACCAAAAACTTATTAAGTAACTTAATATTCCGTTAATCTTACAAGGGGCCAGTATAAGGGCTATATGAGAATCTTTTTGGTTGGCATTTAGTTGGACAGGCATGTAAACACACATCTTGGTGAAATGTACATGGTATATGGTTAATGTTGTGACCTGTAGTACTGCTTAATTTTTTAAACAGCACAATTAATATTGTCTTTAGGCAGGATGATGTCTTTTCCAATGTACTGATTTTTAAAATTATTCTATGGTGCATGAAATTCACCATATAGCCAAATACCTTTTGGTGTTGGACATTTTGCTAAACACTCTTTTTTTTCTTTTTTCTTCTGTGACTTTATGGAAATTTGAAGGTTACAGAGATTATCTTACCAAAAGTTTACAGAATATTATGTTTGAACAATATGTGATCACAGTACTTTGTTGCATATTGCTTGGGTATCAATATATCAGACATAAGTGGGTTGGTATGATTCAGGTACGATCAGTTTTAGGATGAATCTTCGGATTCATTATATTAATAATTAGATACATTTTAATTCATTACTGGTTTTCATTCTTTGTAAAAATAAGTCATTATTAAAGTCTTTAGCAAAGAAGTAATTTTTTTTTTGGCCAAACATGTACCAGCATGTTTACATATTTTTTATCTATTTAAGACAGGCACAAGTCATAACATAACCCATTGCCGCCAGAAACCTGTAGTTTTGTTTTGTGAATTTTATTTACACCTAAATGACTCTCTACAGATGCCCAACGCCAAGGAGTTAATTAGTAGGTTAAAGTGACCTGCCCTAGTTTCCCTTTTCCTTGAGGGTTTTGGAAAAATGCTCTTGTCTAATATTATAAATATCAGTACTGTTACTACTGTTATTAACTTATAATTATAATGATGTTATTAACAATACTAATATCAATATAAAATGTAAAATATTTTGAAAATCAAGGAAAATGGTCATCAGGTGAGACAGGTAAAATAGTAATTGACTCCTTGGTGTCTAAGCACTTGTGGAGCCGTATATGTGGAAATACAATCAATTTACTAAAATTACACTGAATATGGCACTTAAGTATGTATCATAACTGGCAGCAGTGGATTGTGCTTATGCTTATTTGTGAATACTATCAGAATTTAGTCTGTGTCATTGGATGGAAGTGTAACATGTCCTTGAGAGTGTAAAAGCTGTATAAATATCTTGCTATTGCAGTGGCCTGGGAAACAATATCATATGAATAGCCAAATATTCAAGATTTCAATTTATAGAAACACTTGCAGTACAGTATAAACTTTCGATACTATGGAAGGGAAATGTGAATTATGTTATTACATTAAGTGGATGTTGGATTTGGCCATACATTTTCTGAAAATGTTGTCCATGCTTATAATATACTGTGTTAATGGAAGCATTGTCTTGCAGCATTTTAGCTTTAATGCGCTAAGTCAGTCAATTTTACAACACTATTATTGTGGTAATTGCAGGCCACATGTGTTGATATAATTATTAAAATAGGTTCTTTCTTGCTTCTCTGTCACACAAGTATATATTAAATGACTGTGGTAACTTGCTGAATCACTCGAGTAATATGCAGTACTCTTATGAGTTTGGATCATTAACAATATGCTAAAAAATGTACTATATTGATGATATATTTATATATACATGTTCACACAAAGCTTTATTCAATCTTGTTCTGTAAATGTAATGTTCTTAAAATATATTGACTGAAGCTAGTTAAAATGATGTAGCTATAGCTCTTTGTGGTGTGTATGTGAATTTGTACTGAAAGAAACAATACTGTATCCTATGTATTGCAAATTGTTAAATCTGTCAATTTCAGATGCTTTATAAGTGAAAGATAATAAAATCTTTATTTAACAACTGATTTCCTATGCTGCCAAAAAGTTACATTCTGTTCACAAATAACTTATTTCTCTTTGATGCTCTCGTCCTACCACTTGTTAGAAAACCCTGGGGTCATGATAGTAGTCAACAAAGATAGTTTACATACATTTGTGGAATATTTATTTATTAATTGAAGTGGACAGAAGGGATGAAGAAGAGAAGGAAAAGTAAAGCCCATGCAAAAGTAGTTGAGGTGAGTGCTGAAGTCCAAGGTAAGAGTGATTCCCTTCCATGGGCCTCAGTCTCCGCCTCCTCAGCCCCCCACGGCAACGACGAGCAAGGGATTATGGGATTTGTGGAATAGTAAAAAGAAATGTAACTAATGAGGCATATCATAATTGTTTTTTATCAGTGGATAATGGTTTGAAGAAATGTATTAAACATCAAAGGTCATGTAAGCATTAAAGACAGACAAGTATTATGGCAAAAAGGGTGGAAATGAGTTAATGATCAGGATAAGATCATTTAGATGTCAAAGGTAGTAAAATGCTGAAGGATAGAATGGTAATGAAAAGGGTATAGAGGGGGAGCAAATGGAATACTGTGGGGATCTGTTATAGGGGATCAGGTTAAAGGTATAGGGAAATCAGATCAAATGGAGAGTATGTGTCTGAGGAAGGGAGAGTAACACTGTATGAGGAAAACTGCAAGAGTTATTATGAAACAATTAAAGGGTAATACGGTAAGAAACAACAGTTGTAAAAGTAGGAGAAGAATCCAAAGGAACATTTAATTTGTCTGGTGTGATAGGTCGAGTGAGAAGGAGGAGGGGTAGGCACTGGGGAAGTGGTAGACACTGGAATATCTGGATTTAGACTGGAAAACAAATTTGACTGGGAGAGGGATGAGTAGAGGAAGGTTGGTTCAGGGCAGAGGGAAGATATACTGGGGGAGATGCTGACATTTCTTGAGACCATGGGAGCGGAGCAGAACAAAGTACAGTTTTGGAATAGGTAGAAAGAGAAAAATCTTGTTGGTGTGCTTGTCTGGCCTCATGTAGAGTGAGGCCTAATTTGAATCTGAGAACTCCTACCACAGATTCAAGCTTGTAGGCAGGACAGCTCCTATAGAATACAATTGGCTCATGTGGATGACTGAGCAAAGCAATTTGAATAGTCATGACCAGGTTGGGCACATAGAGGGCAGCAGGCTGTGGAGCAACAGTGTTTGGCCGGGAGGCCAAAACGTTAAAATTTCTGACATTGACAAGGGAGGGGTCGATAGGTTTGGACATGGTAGGACACACCACTAATACAAACTTCACAGGCGAGGTCACATTTATGGAAGCTAATCTCGGCAATATTGGTGTAGGACTTAGGTTGGCCTCTAGTGTAGGCCACTAGTGTAACACTGGACTGCCACTGCATCATAGTGGATAAGGCATGCGAGCAAGTCGTTTTCACAGTCTGACCAGTCCTTGTTGTAGACAGGACAGTTTGTCAGAGAGGTAGAAACAGTTCCAGTACAAGTATTAAGGGAGGAGTGAGGTTGGGCAGAAATATGTTTACCATTCAGGTCAGTCAGGGTAGATAGTGCACGAGCATGGGACTCGGAAATAACTGTGACAATGTGTGAATGATTGGACCAACTGTGACAGGAATCTTTGCCTACCTGTTTTTGGAGATATTGTTGGAAGAGAAGGGTATAGTCAGAGTATGGGGCTGTAGAATCAATTCCATTTGGTTGGGCCAAAAATGGTACTCAAAAGGTTTGCAGAGGTGGAAGCAATAGAAGGCTAAGGGCGGGAGAAGATGGGTGGTATGGAGAGAGGCAGTACTGTTAGGAGGAGGACAATTAGGATGAAGAGTTGTAATAAGGGTGGTGGGGGTAGACAATGAAGAAGACTGTGCAGTGTTCTGGGTGGATGATTCGGAATGGATCAAGCTGTCAGCAAACATTGAGGAGAGGGTATCAATATCAGTGGTCGGAGCCATGGTCAAAGGAGAGGTAGGAGTTGGGAAACCAATGAAATCAAATTTAGATAGACTAGTTAACGAAGGGGAATTTGGCTGGGGGAGAGAGGTAGTAGAGATAGGTTGGTTCAGAGCAGAGGGAAGAGATGCTGAGACTTCTTGAGAAGATGGGAGGGGAACAGTGTAGTACAGTTTTCAAATGGTTATAGAAAGAGAGAAAAAAAAAAAAAACTGTCGTCGTGCTTCTTGTCTGGCCTCGTGTAAAGTGAGGCCTGGTTTTAATCTGCTACCTCAGATTCGAGTTTGTAGGCAAGATAGCTCCTATAAAATACAATTGGCTCATGTGGATGACTAAGTAGAGCAATTTGAATGGTCATGACTAGGAGGGCAGCAGGCTGTGGAGCAACAGTGTTTGGCCGGGAGGCCAAAACGTTAAAATTTCTGACATTGACAGGGAAGGGGTTGATATGTTCGGACGGGGTAGGACACACTACCAATACAAACTGCAAGAACATGCAAAATTAGTTCAGGTGATGGCCAAAGACCAAGTTAGGGGTGATCCCCTACACTGAGCCCCAGTCTCTGTATCCGAAACCCCCCACATCAACAAGGGATTATATATATATATATATATATATATATGTATATATATATATATATATAATTTTTTTTTTTTTTTTCTAATTAAAAGATAAGTACACACTGAGACATGTTTGGTATCTAGAGAGGCTTACTCTGTTTTTAAGCCCAATTATCTATAGTGTCAGCCAACACTTGTATTATTGTTCATGTGGTTTCCAGTCAGAGTTTAATAAGAGTGATAGGAAGTGCACAACACATTCACATGAATGTGTTGGGCAAGAAATTGGGTTTTAAGTTTAGAGCAATAAACTTATTTACCCTTTTCATATTATATTAAGGGTGATATGTGATAGTTTTCTTGATAGTTTTCCCATCCCTATTAGAACTTGAGTAACATGTAATGATAATGCAACTAATCTAAGAATCTAAGACTTACTAGTATTACTATGCATTAGCAGTAATAATTGCAGTATGCCAAGGTTTTTGCAGGTACAACAAATACTTAATACAATATTTCTATGTATTATGGTTTCCTGTTTTTTTTTCAAAAACAGGTCTTTGGCCAATTAAGGAAACTGTGTTTACAGAGGACTAACTGATTGGGTATAGACACTGAAGTTGGTGGCTGGCATTTAACCAGCCTATTATAAATGGATCTATCATCTCACTTGGCATGTACTGTTTGTACTTTACATATAGGAATCCATTATGAAATACCCATGCACACAGTGAATTACTAAAACACAAAAAATGGCAGAGAAAACAACATAGACATTATTACTTATTAGAAAGCGAGACAACAGTTTTGAAATCTTCCTGCAATATGAAGATAGATAAATGACAAGATTCACTGATGTGCATGATTGGGAATAAAGTACAACAGACTAGAATTCAGCCTGTCATACCAGCACATACTTTAACTGCTATATACAACAATTACTGTATGGATTCCAAAATATTAAAATTCTTCAATTGGAGGCTGCAGGGAAAAGTTTACTAATACTTGCCATAAAACACCTGAAATGACTAATGGTCCAAGCCTCTTAATACAGATTTAGGGCTTGAATTTCAAAAACAGATGAGATTATTTAGTATACCACATCCATGACTGGTCTTTGGATTTCCGATGTGTGCAGTTCTTTTATGGCTCCAATGCTGTTAATTGGCTCAAAACCCAGTACTCTGATTATTTCTTGATGCTTTAGGTAAATGATTGTATGAAGTCAAGATTGTTTTCTGAGAATACTTTATTATTATTATAAACTAAAAAAAATAACAAACTATCTTGAAAATTGATTGTACAATTTTCAATATCAATTATCTATTAAACAAAAAACATACAGAGAAATAAAACTTATCTCTGATAAAACAACTGAAAAAAATGACTGGCTTTTTTTGTAACATGTAATTCTGAAGGAAACAAATTCCCATCTTTCTAGATGAATGGAAAATATTGATTCATAACTCTGTAAAAATATTTACAGAACTAATGTTTAAAAAGGACTGATAATTATATTACACTGTTTTTTTATGTTGAAAAAAGAAAGGGCTAATCATGAGAACACTACTGCAATATTGCAATTCAAATTTATTATTACAACTTCTGAGTAATATACTTAAATTAAGGAGTTAAAATTAAATAATCCCATGGAATACTGCATAACAAGTGATTCAAAAGAATTCCATGGAAGAATGAGTGATATCTGCTTCAAAAAGCCTTTGCCAGCTAAAATAACTGTCCAGACTTGGAGAACACTGGGATTAGATATTGCAAGAAGAAGAAGAAGAAGAAGAAGAAGAAGAAGAAGTTGATGCCAAAGTTTTAAATGATAACCCTACAGCATTCTGAGACTACAGGACAGGTAAAGTTTCTGAAGAATACTGTAAGTGTACAGATTTTTACCATCTGTAATCTTTAAAATTTATTTAGTGCTATATGACCTTGATGTCTAGCACATTTATTTGTTTTAACCATTAAATCATTTAAAACTTGTTAATAATATTTTGCCATTGAATGTGCCTACAAAGTGTTTGTGAACACAAATATGTGTACAGATTGAAGCATGTGCATTTACGTTATTGAAGAATATATTGGATGTTGTGCAAAGTTTATAGGACTAGCCAATCTAGCAGAAAGTAATAAATCATACTAAGTATGTTTTTGGTGAATCTATAAATCTGCTTTAGCACAAAGCCTACCCAGCAAAAGGAAGCTGTAATCAGGGTCACTAATTCATACAATAATGCCCATTGAAGTTTTTGGACAATTCCTAAATAACAAAGCAGATTCAGTCATTCCACTGTATCAACTGGATAATAAATGCATGCAACATGATTAACAAACAGGTCTCACTTGGTCAATCAAGTGATTAAGTCATCCATGTCTTCATCTGACTGACTATCTTCTGAACTACTGTCACTCATGCCGGCTGGGTATCCTCCATAGCTGTTCTCACAAATCTGCAAGTCTGTCCATGATTCTACAAGACACAAAATAATTAGTTATGTGTATATATTATATATACATTTTGCAAAATTTGTAATATATTTCACTAATAATTCACAATTATGATTTTGTGATAAATTTGAAATTAACAAATGACAAAAAAACTTGAAATATAGTAAGAACACTAAACATTTAAGGAAAAAATAAACACACTTGAGCTTACTTTTGAGAGCAGAAACTGATGACTTTTCCTCATCTAAGCTTGAGCCATGGTAGGCCATCTTCAACCATGGACGTTTCACCTTCTCAGCAAAAAGGTGGAGCCATGTACCTATAAAAACAATCATCATCAGCAATGTATAAAATCACAGGTTTCGTCATCTATCTCCTTGAATCATGTAATAATTTATTAATCATTCTGAATTTAGGTTATGACGAAAACAAGAGGAACAAAACATTTTGGATCGACAGAAAGAAGAAAAACTTTTGAAAGCAAAAGAACATAATATAAAGGACTTACATTTTGATTTCTTAGTCAGGTAAATATGAACAGACATGCCTTTTAATTTGAGAGAGCATGAATCTGTTTCAATTTCATTTGCCAAAGTCTCCTCAATAACATAGAATTTATCTCTGACAACAGTCCTGCATGAGAAAAAGAGAGACAGGCAGAGTAAAATTACAGAAAAAAAAAAGGCACACATTGAATATTATTCACATGCAAAGTTCTTAATTTTGCTATTAACATAACTTTTCCCCTAAGCACTATTAGTTCTAGGAGCAATGACAGTGTAGGACACCCTTATATATGATAAAAGAAGTTCAAAATGAAAAAAACAATGCAGTCAAGTTACTTCTCAAAGACCATTCCACACGTAGACTTAATGAACCTGCACTATTTTTACCATGGGAAACAAGGTAATTAATTTAGATGATGAACCCAACTAGAAACAGAACAAATGCAAAAATAAAGCTTACATAAAGGTCAAATGATTCCTTGCAAACCGACACTTGTAGTGTTCAACTCCAAGC
>NC_061821.1:1554740-1559740 GCF_019202785.1 Penaeus chinensis | reverse complement strand
GGATATACAAGGAATTCTGCTCTACAGTAACATCACTTCCTTCATCTAAGAGAAACACAACACTCATGACAATTTGTCTTGAGTAATCAACTTCTACAATTTGTCCTCTTGCCCATTTGTCCTTGCATTTAACTGCACAGAGCATTCTTGGTTCTAAGATGATCAACTGCTCACAGTTTTCTGGATCAGCATAATACTGCTGTATGGCCATGAACAATCTCAGATAGTGATCTCTCAAGTTAAATTCAGGAACCCCTGCCTTCTCCCTAAAACTCAAGAGGCGTACTAAATATCGGGATGCATTTATCACTTTGATAACACTGAAAGTAACTTCACCTTTTCTTGGAATCACACTCTCAGTATCAAACTTTTGTATTCTATGCCTAAATCCACAAGTGTAACCTATACAACATTTACCATAAGCTTTTAAATAATAACACAGAGCATCATCTTGGCTACAGCTTGCCATAAGTTTAGTTGCTACATATTGAAGCTCTCTTGGAACTTTACCAGCTCTTTCTGCTTCAAGCACAAGAGGAGGAAGCCGCTTCACCGATTCTTTGGACAATATTATGTGAGACTCACAATTTATGGTGTCCTGATTTAAATCTGTTGAAAAATTATTTACCATAAAAGCATACCTCATTTTGAAATTACCAATGAAGTTTGGTATATCTGCATGAATAATGAGGTCTGCATTTGCTAATTCATACAGGAGGAGGAGTGATGAAGCCTCTTGGCAGACTATCAAAACTACATTTGCTATAGAGTGCCATTCCTGGACTATGGACTTCATAACCCACATTGTAGAACAGCTTGTTACAATTAAGGAATATACAGCCACAGCATCCAGTAATATTTTCAGATTCCTGGCCTGATTATCATCACCCACAAACACCAAAATCCTTCCATGTCTGTTATCTTGTAAAAGTTCAACAAGTTTATCTTGCTCTGTCCCCATTTCCTCTACTTTATGAACAAAGGTACGGGCTCTAGTAGCTATTACAGCCTCCCAAGGATCAGCAACAATAATAATTGGCTCAAGAAGAGGAGTTACTGTCTGTGTCAATGAATTCAATAATTTGGTCCATGATGATGCAACTAAAATTAACTGATGTTCAAAGTCCCTTCGGTCACTTTTGCTCTTTCCTTCACCCCAGTAAGTCAGTATCTGTTTCACCTCCACTGCACAATTTTCCAAGATTGAATCAACATCATCAAATACAAGATAGCAACACCTAGCAAGGGATGTAAATGCTTTGGTGCCCCCCTCTTTGTCTGCCTTTGCAAATTCTGCAGTTTTTCCTGTTAGAAGCCTCACCAAACATGGGGCAGTTGTAACCAGAATGTCACAACCTCCAAGTAACTGGGAGCTGGTATCAATTACCTCTTCATTGCCACAACCTCCCCAAGCTGTGATGACTTTTAGTGACATTTTTGCAGGTAGGAATCTAACCAGCGAATCAGCAGTATATTTTGCACTTCTCCAGTCTTTGCAAACAATAACCAAAACAGCCCCAATGCCTTGGGGAAGACGACGGCTTATGTGCTGCCATGAGTCTAGTAGAACAGAAATCAAAGGTACAATATAACCATAAGTTTTGCCACTCCTTTTGCCTCCTACAATGATGGCTGAAGTGCCTCGTGTTATAGCAGGCCAAGCATATGCCTGCAGTCGTGTTGCTCTCATATCCAAATCATTTAGTATTTTTACAATATGACCATTCAGTATTGCATCAACCATGTTCTCATTAACAACTACTTCTTCCTCAGCAACAGGGGACTCCCCGGCTACAAATATCCTGAACAACTTTGCAATGCAAGGGCCCTCTGGCAAATTTTTCTCTCTTAATGAGATTGTCAATTCTTCCTCAACATCTCCCATTTCCTCTCTGTCCCAAACATCTGAAATAAATGAGGCAATAAGATGACTGTTCACCTTTCTTGCATTGCAGTCAATAGTCTTCCTCTTTTTCTCATGCACAGCTATAACCTCCTCCTTACACTTTCCATTTTGCATGGGTTCTGAATTTTTTGTCAATATATTACTTTCTTTAGAGTCAGAAATTTTGCTCACCCCTTTAACATCAGACAGACTAGATTTGCCAAGCTTAAGGCATAATCCTCTTCCACCAGGTGATCCCATGTTTAATTCTTCCTTTTGTTTAGATGTTCCTGTGAATCTTTCAGCATTCTGAGGAGATATCTTAACACTACACTCAGGAACAGTCTTTATGGATAAAGAAGTATCAGAACTAACATCATCCACTAAGGACTGTTTCTCATCACTTTTCTTTTCAGATGACGAGAGATTGCAGTTTTTTGCAGCACTCATTTCTTCATTGTGTGTTGGAAATAGCCCTTTTGTTAAGCTTCTGTGTACTGCTGATGCGGGAACAGGAATTTCTTCTAAGCACAGATTAGAAACTGAATCAGATTCCGAGCATTCAATTTCACCAGACATTTCCACTGGAGAGTCAGAAAACTCAGTCTTTGGGTTTCTTCCAGATTTTCTGAAAGCATGAATAAATAAATAAAAAATATTATAATGATATAGAAAAACAATGTATAAAAATGCATTAAAATATGGCAAACCACTTAGCCTAATGGAAAAAATTCATACAGGTTACTCGTTTGACAAACTCAACTGCAAATCAGCACTGGAGCTTCCCATTGACAGGGGAGTCGAGGTTCCACATTTAAAAAAATCGAACATGCTCATCAGGCCTCTACCACGGCCAGATGACTGAAATGACACGTCAAGCGCTTCAGCACTTGATTCTAGGTTGCTTGTACTATTGCTGCTGTCGCTTGTATGACAAATCATTCGAGTTAATCCTCTACTCCTTGGTACCATTCTTTTTATGTTCTTAAACTCTAGCTGTTGGGGGAAAATAATAATTTCACTTATCTTTTTCCTTAATGCTGTTTTAACTACAATATACTTTTAGCATGGGAGATTGAGAAATATGAATCATCAAGCACAAATTGTTCCAAAATTTGAAAGCTAAAATTTTATTACTGACTTTCGTTTTTCTACATTGGAAGGCCTAATGTGAAAAGGATATTACTGGCTCTGTTTTTTTTTTCCACATCGGAAGGAATATTTTTCACAAAAACTAAGGAAAGATGAGATCAAGTGAGGTCATGAGGTCTACTGATTGACTTCTTAGTGACAGAGCACAAGTGGAGCTATCTCTGTGTAGTTGTATCCTTCAAAGCAATACTATAGTGAATACTACATTTTCCCAGCATTAATCACAAAACTTACTCATAGCATTCTCACCTTTGATGATCCTTGAAAGTCTTCCCTGCTTTCTGTTGCAAATTCTGAGTCATTGCTAACTGTGTCTTCTTCTGAATTTTCTAACAAAACATAGCAGGTCAAATGGTAAGAAATAGGTTATGGACACTGGGTATAAATAAATTTTCATGCAAAATATAAACTTTAAAAAAAAGTTAATCATAAATTAATGTAAACCCTGTGGGTTAAAAGTACGGCCATATATTGCATAGACAAAGGGGAGAAACAGAAGGGAAAAGTAGAATAAAAGCAAAAGAAGCAAAGCAAGAATAGGAAAGAAGGGAGAATATATGGAGAGAAAGAAAAAAGAAGAGAAAAATGAAAAGGAGAGAAAGGAAAACAAGAACAACAATACTCACCTTCAGCATTTCTTCCTTTCATCCTGTCAACAAGAAGCTCGGTTGCAAATTTTGCATAGTCACACATCACAAGCAGCTTGGCAAGGTCCACGGCTACTTCTCCATCACCTTCCTTTGGCCATCTTATTTTTGCTAGTTCAGGTATTGCTTCCCAAACCTCTATTCTAATATACAGGGTTAGCTGGCCATGGAAACATCCTGTAATTATTTTTTCTGTTACTAACAAGTTGCTTATAGGAAATTTATGCATCTGTATTCACTGTAGTTTGGATATCAGCTAACCTATAAATTCACTCATACAACTCTTAATTTATTTTCAAGGGAAAAAAAAAAAAAAAAAAAAAAAAAGAATAGCTTGAATGTGAATTAAAAAAGTACCTTTATACCTGTATAAAGTAAAAGAAACCTTCTATCTCCAATGACTTAAGAGGATAAACATTTTGTAAATCATGCCTTTCCTTTTCAAAGAAAACTTTTAAACTACCATGTTCTCCTTTCTGCAGTGGCAAAAACTCTGCTCTGGGTCTGGACTCAACAAGATTCTTGACAAAAACCATTGCTGCTGGGTCCCAAGTCTTGCTCTCTCTGCAAAAAGAGATACAAATCTTAAAACAAGAGAATTTCTTAATACTCATTCATCAAAAGTTATCAAAGCTATTCCCCCTCAAAAATAAACTGTATCTGTATGAATATTAGCTTTAGTAAAGTTTGAGCCACTAGTCTGATCTCTATTTTCCTTTAACTCCACAAACTTAATTTTTGTGAATTTTAACACTTATCCTGCGAAGACCTTCCAAGACATACCTGGGAATGACACTGAACTGTGTGGATGAAAGAGCATAATCCAATGACAGAGGAATAAGAGCAAACAGATAAATTTTTTCTGCCTGGTATGCCACACTGGCCCACTCGTCATCCTGGAGGCCTATCACAGCTGCTGCCTACAACAGAGGGCGAAATGAAAACCCTAGAAAATGTATAGATGAATTTGCAAGGATTTCATTGTAGCATTTCTGATGTGTAATGCTGGTGATGGTGGTGATGATTTTACTAAGGCAAAGGTGGCAATATATGATGCCGGTGCATATCATGAAAAAAATAATGAGTAAAAACAGCAATAAAAACAATAATTAAGATGATGATATACATCATGATAGTAAAGAAAGAAGGAAAAGAAATGGAATGAAAAGAAAAGTATATATCTATAAGTAATCATAATACTATTAACAGAGAGGGAGAGGGAGAGGGAGAGGGAGAGGGAGAGGGAGAGGGAGAGAGAGAGAGAGAGAGAGAGAGAGAGGAGGAAAAGGGGAAAGAGGGAGAGAAGGAGGGAAAGA
>NC_061821.1:1547240-1549740 GCF_019202785.1 Penaeus chinensis | reverse complement strand
GCTTTCATTTCAAAACAAAACAAAATAACAAAAACAAACAAACACTGCATATCAGAGGCAACACAAACACTGCATAACATTAAGCCAGTATTCTAACTTACGCAGAGTTATAAAAAGAGTAATTTTACGCCATTTCCAAGACGAAAATAAGACAGCAAGACAGAAATCCCTGCGACGTCTTGTTCACTCTCGAGTGCCTGTGTCCGAGTCGGCGTCCTCGTGACAAAAATCAGGAAAATTACATTCTTTTTTTTATATGTTTATTCTCGTTGCTTAGATCACGTCTTATTGGCTGTTTGGAATTCATGGTGTCGGAGGTGGCTTTGCTTTCTAACTTTGGTGATTTTGAAATCAGGGTATATTGATAAAGGTTGTATTTTCGCGTTTTGGTCGTCTTTTCCCGGATGAGTAGGAAATCAAATGAATGGATGGAGTGACCTATGATTTAATTTTCATTTATATATCGGGTGTGAATATAGTACCAACTACGGTGTAATTAACAAAACATTAATACTGTGAAAATTCCTGAAAGTTTGAACACCTTACCTTGTATACAAACGTTCTGTTATCTCTGGTCTATCTTATCAGCAAAATAGAACATACCTAATGTACGGTTGTCTAACAACTGCATAATAATATCGCTTACGTAAATAACGTTTGTAACAGGTTAAAGTTGATGCACATAACGCAAGCAGAGATACACATTGCCGTAAATGCATATTCAAGACTCAAAATCCAAACAAACTATAAAGTTGAATATTACGTGGAGTATATGGGGTGATGTGTATAAACCTAGGACTCAACTATAGGATTATACCCATGCCCTTCCCCTTCCCTCCTATTCTGATACACCTAGATAACTGCAGAGCTTAAATTTGCAACTTCTGCGCTACCAATTACACCCACACGTTACTAATAATACCACAGGAAGAGGTAATTAACTGGAATAACCAATTGTAATCGACTGAAGTTTGTATTACTCTTAGTATTTGATAGTGAACTAGGGTAAGTGGCAAATTTTCCAAATGCTAATTCCTAAGTGATAAGTATCGTGGTAGTATAATTATACTATTGGGTGGTTTCGATGTTCGTGCGGAGACAGCACGTCGCTATATGAGTGGTGTGGTGATGACACAGTGTTTTTTCGTAGACGTCTATATGCATGCATAGACGTACACACACACACACACACACACACACACACACATAACTATTTATCTATCTATCTATCTATATATATATATATATATATATATATATATATATATATATATACATATACAAATGCATACACACATAAAGGTGTGTATATATATATGAAGATAGACTAATAAATAAATAGACAGATAAATATGTATATATATTTATCCATATATATACATATATACACATATGTATACACACACGCGAACATACACATACATATACATATATACATACATACACATATACATATATAATATATATTTATAATATATACGAGTATGTATATGTATATGAATATATATACATATTTATATATATGCATTTATGTATATTTATATATGATATATATATGTATATATGCACGCGCGTTTGTATATATATGTATATATATACATATTCATATATGTATATACATTTATATATATATATGCATCTATATACATAAAAACATATAATACACACACACACACATACATACACACACACACACACACACACATATGTATATAATATATATATACATATATATATATATAATATATATATGTATGTTTATATATGTATATATATACATATAGACATATGTGTGTATGTCTTGGGGTCTCACATCTACCTCTCATAATAATTCCACAAGCCAAGACCCCTTTCATTACCCGCCCCAAGTCCATCTCACGTGTCCTTGATAATATCATCATTATCATCAGCCTGGGTCAGTCCACTGCAGGACGTAGGCCTCTCCCAATCTTTTCCATCCTTGTCTGTCTTGCGATTTTTGCTTCCAGTCTTGGCCCTCAAATTTCGTTATTTCTTGTCATAGGTCTGGCCCTTGGCCTCTTTATGTTATATATACTTTCTGTGTCCATCTGTTGTCCTGTCTCCGACATATATGTATACGAATAAATATATATACATGAGTGTGCGAGGGGGGGGGGGGATAGACGTGTCTATGCATGTATACTTTCGTGTATATTTCTATATACACTAACATTCATGTGTTAACAGCATACTGTATGGTGGAAATCCCTTACGATATATATTTTTGCAGATGTATATATGAATTGTTGATGTCGTTGTTTCAGACGTTTGTATATATTAGCAAATCTGCTCTTATGTTACGGGAAGTCACAACAGGTCGAAACTATGCAACGTTGAAGATCAACTTTCCCTTTAAAGTCTCTTCGCCTCGATTACCGGAAATAGTGCAAGTCACGCTACAAATTGCCTATCACTTTAGAAAACCATGACACATTTCTTCATGAATATATGCATCATATTATTCCCTGTTAACTAAGCA
>NC_061821.1:1524740-1542240 GCF_019202785.1 Penaeus chinensis | reverse complement strand
AGATCAATAAGCGTGCGAGAACGAGAGATAGTCAAGAGAACGTATTTATATACATAACTTCTCATATACATATTCTCATACATAAAACTATAACAGACGTTTTCATATCAGTATTGTGAATTTGTAGTAACACACCTACACCCACACTTTGAAAAATATAACGAAACAAACGGTAAGTGTGTGTATATATACGTGCGTCTTGTGTCTAAATAAATGTCCATATAGATCTAATTCCAAAGTCTTCTCATCCTGCCCCTTCCCTCCGGCAGGCGCGAGTGCCAACAGGGAGGCCGAGTGCATCGAGGTGGGATACGCGCGCTCCGCCGGCTCCATCCTCCACCAGGGCTTCGAGGCCACCAAGGGAGAGCTCCTGCAGAAGTGGGCGCAGGAGGACGCCAACGGAGTGCCCACTTTCTCGGGGCTGACGCAGGTCCTGAAGAATGTAAGGAACTGCAGGGAAATTTATGGATGGAGGTGGGAATGCATTGGATGGCTCTGTGGAGGGATGATTGATCGAAGTGGATGAAAAGATGAGTGGCTGGCTGGATATGTGGATGAAAAGATGAATGGCTGGCTGGCTATGTGGATGAGCAGATGAATGACTGGCTATCTGGCTATGTGGATGAGCAGATGAATGACTGGCTATCTGGCTATGTGGATGATCAGATGAATGACTGGCTATCTGGCTATGTGGATGAGCAGATGAATGACTGGCTATCTGGCTATGTGGATGAGCAGATGAATGACTGGCTATCTGGCTATCTGGCTATGTGGATGATGAGATGAATGACTGGCTATCTGGCTATCTGGCTATGTGTATGATGAGATGAATGACTGGCTATCTGGCTATGTGGATGATCAGATGAATGACTGGCTATCTGGCTATGTGGATGATCAGATGAATGACTGGCTATGTGGATGATCAGATGAATGACTGGCTATCTGGCTATCTGGCTATGTGGATGATGGGATGAATGACTGGCTATCTGGCTATGTGGATGATCAGATGAATGACTTGCTATCTGGCTATGTGGATGATGGGATGAATGACTGGCTATCTGGCTATCTGGCTATGTGGATGATGAGATGAATGACTGGCTATCTGGCTATGTGGATGAGCAGATGGATGACTGGCTATCTGGCTATCTGGCTATGTGGATGAGCAGATGAATGACTGGCTATCTGGCTATGTGGATGAGCAGATGAATGACTGGCTATCTGGCTATGTGGATGAGCAGATGAATGACTGGCTATCTGGCTATCTGGCTATGTGGATGATGAGATGAATGACTGGCTATCTGGCTATCTGGCTATGTGTATGATGAGATGAATGACTGGCTATCTGGCTATGTGGATGATTAGATGAATGACTGGCTATCTAGCTATGTGGATGATGAGATGAATGACTGGCTATCTGGCTATGTGGATGATCAGATGAATGACTGGCTATCTGGCTATCTGGCTATGTGGATGATCAGATGAATGACTGGCTATCTGGCTATGTGGATGATCAGATGAATGACTTGCTATCTGGCTATGTGGATGATGGGATGAATGACTGGCTATCTGGCTATGTGGATGATCAGATGAATGACTGGCTATCTGGCTATGTGGATGATCAGATGAATGACTGGCTATCTGGCTATGTGGATGATCAGATGAATGACTGGCTATGTGGATGATCAGATGAATGACTGGCTATCTGGCTATCTGGCTATGTGGATGATCAGATGAATGACTGGCTATCTGGCTATGTGGATGATCAGATGAATGACTTGCTATCTGGCTATGTGGATGATGGGATGAATGACTGGCTATCTGGCTATCTGGCTATGTGGATGATGAGATGAATGACTGGCTATCTGGCTATGTGGATGAGCAGATGAATGACTGGCTATCTGGCTATGTGGATGAGCAGATGAATGACTGGCTATCTGGCTATGTGGATGAGCAGATGAATGACTGGCTATCTGGCTATGTGGATGAGCAGATGAATGACTGGCTATCTGGCTATCTGGCTATGTGGATGATGAGATGAATGACTGGCTATCTGGCTATCTGGCTATGTGTATGATGAGATGAATGACTGGCTATCTGGCTATGTGGATGATTAGATGAATGACTGGCTATCTGGCTATGTGGATGATTAGATGAATGACTGGCTATCTAGCTATGTGGATGATGAGATGAATGACTGGCTATCTGGCTATGTGGATGATGAGATGAATGACTGGCTATCTGGCTATGTGGATGAGCAGATGAATGACTGGCTATCTGGCTATGTGGATGAGCAGATGAATGACTGTCTATCTGGCTATGTGGATGATGAGATGAATGACTGGCTATCTGGCTATGTGGATGAGCAGATGAATGACTGGCTATCTGGCTATGTGGATGATGGGATGAATGACTGGCTATCTGGCTATGTGGATGATGGGATGAATGACTGGCTATCTGGCTATGTGGATGATGGGATGAATGACTGGCTATCTGGCTATGTGGATGATGGGATGAATGACTGGCTATCTGGCTATGTGGATGATGGATGAATGACTGGCTATCTGGCTATGTGGATGATGGGATGAATGACTGGCTATCTGGCTATGTGGATGATGGGATGAATGACTGGCTATCTGGCTATGTGGATGATGGGATGAATGACTGGCTATCTGGCTATGTGGATGATCAGATGAATGACTGGCTATCTGGCTATGTGGATGATCAGATGAATGACTGGCTATCTGGCTATGTGGATGAGCAGATGAATGACTGGCTATCTGGCTATGTGGATGAGCAGATGAATGACTGGCTATCTGGCTATGTGGATGAGCAGATGAATGACTGGCTATCTGGCTATGTGGATGAGCAGATGAATGACTGGCTATCTGGCTATGTGGATGAGCAGATGAATGACTGGCTATCTGGCTATGTGGATGATCAGATGAATGACTGGCTATCTGGCTATGTGGATGAGCAGATGAATGACTGGCTATCTGGCTATGTGGATGAGCAGATGAATGACTGGCTATCTGGCTATGTGGATGATCAGATGAATGACTGGCTATCTGGCTATGTGGATGAGCAGATGAATGACTGGCTATCTGGCTATGTGGATGAGCAGATGAATGACTGGCTATCTGGCTATGTGGATGAGCAGATGAATGACTGGCTATCTGGCTATGTGGATGAGCAGATGAATGACTGGCTATCTGGCTATGTGGATGAGCAGATGAATGACTGGCTATCTGGCTATGTGGATGAGCAGATGAATGACTGGCTATCTGGCTATGTGGATGATGGGATGAATGACTGGCTATCTGGCTATGTGGATGAGCAGATGAATGACTGGCTATCTGGCTATGTGGATGAGCAGATGAATGACTGGCTATCTGGCTATGTGGATGAGCAGATGAATGACTGGCTATCTGGCTATGTGGATGAGCAGATGAATGACTGGCTATCTGGCTATGTGGATGAGCAGATGAATGACTGGCTATCTGGCTATGTGGATGATGGGATGAATGACTGGCTATCTGGCTATGTGGATGATGGGATGAATGACTGGCTATCTGGCTATGTGGATGAGCAGATGAATGACTGGCTATCTGGCTATGTGGATGATGGGATGAATGACTGGCTATCTGGCTATGTGGATGATGGGATGAATGACTGGCTATCTGGCTATGTGGATGATGGGATGAATGACTGGCTATCTGGCTATGTGGATGAGCAGATGAATGACTGGCTATCTGGCTATGTGGATGATGGGATGAATGACTGGCTATCTGGCTATGTGGATGAGCAGATGAATGACTGGCTATCTGGCTATGTGGATGAGCAGATGAATGACTGGCTATCTGGCTATGTGGATGAGCAGATGAATGACTGGCTATCTGGCTATGTGGATGAGCAGATGAATGACTGGCTATCTGGCTATGTGGATGATGGGATGAATGACTGGCTATCTGGCTATGTGGATGAGCAGATGAATGACTGGCTATCTGGCTATGTGGATGAGCAGATGAATGACTGGCTATCTGGCTATGTGGATGAGCAGATGAATGACTGGCTATCTGGCTATGTGGATGATCAGATGAATGACTGGCTATCTGGCTATGTGGATGAGCAGATGAATGACTGGCTATCTGGCTATGTGGATGAGCAGATGAATGACTGGCTATCTGGCTATGTGGATGAGCAGATGAATGACTGGCTATCTGGCTATGTGGATGAGCAGATGAATGACTGGCTATCTGGCTATGTGGATGAGCAGATGAATGACTGGCTATCTGGCTATGTGGATGATGGGATGAATGACTGGCTATCTGGCTATGTGGATGATGGGATGAATGACTGGCTATCTGGCTATGTGGATGATGGGATGAATGACTGGCTATCTGGCTATGTGGATGAGCAGATTAATGACTGGCTATCTGGCTATGTGGATGAGCAGATTAATGACTGGCTATCTGGCTATGTGGATGAGCAGATGAATGACTGGCTATCTGGCTATGTGGATGAGCAGATGAATGACTGGCTATCTGGCTATGTGGATGAGCAGATGAATGACTGGCTATCTGGCTATGTGGATGAGCAGATGAATGACTGGCTATCTGGCTATGTGGATGAGCAGATGAATGACTGGCTATCTGGCTATGTGGATGAGCAGATGAATGACTGGCTATCTGGCTATGTGGATGAGCAGATGAATGACTGGCTATCTGGCTATGTGGATGAGCAGATGAATGACTGGCTATATGGCTATGTGGATGAGCAGATGAATGACTGGCTATATGGCTATGTGGATGAGCAGATGAATGACTACCTATCTGGCTATGTGGATGAGCAGATGAATGACTGGCTATCTGGCTGGCTAGCTATGTGGATGGCTGAACAAGGGGATGGCTGGCTGGCTAGCTATGTGGATGGCTGAACAAGGGGATGGCTGGCTGGCTAGCTATGTGGATGGCTGAACAAGGGGATGGCTGGCTGGCTAGCTATGTGGATGGCTGAACAAGGGGATGGCTGGCTGGCTAGCTATGTGGATGGCTGAACAAGGGGATGGCTGGCTGGCTGTGTATCCATGTGGATTAGATGAACGAAAGAACGCTTGTTTACCAGATTGAGCCGACCACGGTTGTCCATCATAAATGAATAACCTTTTGCAACCACTGACTTTGCCCCCCCAACAAGGTCACGCGGACGGGCGAGTTGCTGGAGTCGACCTCGAAGACGATCCTGGGCATGATCAGGAAGACTCGGGTAGGCAAGCGGTGCCCCGAGGGCTGGCTCCTGAAGGGGCTGGAGAAGCACGTGATTCCCTTGATGAACATCGACAAGGATCTGTCAGAGGAGCTGGGTCTAGGTGAGGCTGAGGCGGGGAAGGGAAAGCGGTTTGTTCTTAAGGGGCTTTTGGTAATCCGTATCCTCGGTGGTGGTAGTCTTTGCTGTTCTTCCGATATGAATGTAGTTATGCAGATTGTATCACTGTGCATCCGTCTGAGAGTAATGGAGATGAAGTGGTTACCTTTCTCCCCGCACCTGCCAGTGATGTCGTTCCGGTGCATGGTGGGGTCGCCCTACCCGAACGTGGACGGCACTTGCGTCAACCAGGAGTCGCCTGACCTGGGCGCGATCGGCGCGAAGTTCCTCCGCCTCCAGCCTGCAACCGCCGGCAAGGATGGTAAGCGTAGGGCGCTTTTACTAACCGGTTAGGAAATTCAGTATTTTTAGTGAGTAAACGGCGTTATCTAATAGAATATCAATAAGATCCTAAATGACCTGTGTATAAGATTCCTTCCCATTACTAGTGTTACATGCCTTTTACAGGATTTTCCCTCCGCGAGTCTGTGTCGGGGGAGAAGACCCTGCCCTCAGCCAGGGCGGTGGCCAACGTCCTGAGGAAGCACCTCAAAAAACCACCTGTGACGGGAATCTTTGGAGAGTGGGGACATTTCATTCAGCGGGACTCCTTCAGCATTCCTGTAAGGGGTGCCATGGGGATAGCTCCTGCATGGGCTTTCAGGAATATACTGTTTTTTATTTCATATTTGAATATGAACGCATAATCATCTAAGAATATATCGAATAAACCGAAGTCCTTGTGTCCTGACAGGAATCGCCTTGGGCAGAGGACGTGGATTGCTGCGCCACCCCTGAAGTGGAGGACTGCGCCCCCATCTACCTGGCCAAGGACGACCCCGACCACTCGACCATCCAGTGCCTGAGCTTCAAGAGGTCGGCGAAGGCACAGGCAATCCTTGGTGAGTGGTGTCAGGGGACGAAAGCAGTTGGAATGTTGGGAATGAAGGGAAACCTCAGAAAGGGATTGGTAAGAACGGAGATCGTCCAGTCGCAAAGCCTTCTATATTTTACAGTAATAAGAATAGTAAGAGTTTCCATTCTCTTCAGAGAATATTTAGCTCTTCGTCTGCAGTCCGATAATTTTGTGAAATATATTCACAATTTTTCAAACGAAATTCTGGAAAGTTCAGTTCCGTTTTAACGTAAGGTAGGAAGCTAGTAATGTGAAATATTCAAATCATGGTTTAAGAGTAAAAATAAATTTCCTTAGTCAAGGACCTAAGAAAGTACTTTTTTCAAGACTTGTTCATGTTGTTAGGATGTTTAATACAGATGACATAGAGCAGTGCAACCGTACTAGGCATCCACAATTGTGATTGACGATCTGTTTTTGTTATGCTATTTTAATTTATAATAGGACATCGAGAGACCCTATCCCTTGTGTCGACGTATTTGGATGCCACGCCTGTCTACGGATCCACCAATGAGGTCGCCTTTTCTAGGAAGACAGGATACTTCGGTTACCTCAAGTAAGTTTTATCATGTTCGACATCTTGTAATTTTCCACTTTATTCACACTCTGGAAAAGACCTTGAGAATTTGCTATCGGTGTTATCAGTGACATTAATCATTTAACTAACAACCTCGCCAGAGCTCCAGAGAAAGAGGAGAGTGACAGTGGCAAGAAGAAAGAGGGGAAATGCGCTGCCCCAGAGAGCTTCGAGGGATGCTTCCAGTTGTCGGAAGGAGACGATTGGGTATGTAGACTGGAACGAAAACATCTTCGTTGTGATTTGTCTATAGTTGTGCTATTTGCGTTGCGAGAGCCTTGAGGTTTCACTTGAATTGGTGATTAATGTGATGTCTGCGTCCATTCCAGCTGGAGAATCTGAGGTTGTTGTTTGTAATGGAACACAATCGCATCGTGGACGCCCTTTCGGAGATCAACCCTCACTTCGATGATTCGCTGCTCTACAACGAAGCCAGGTCAGGCCCTTTTGCACTTTCGTTCTGGCACTCGTCTTGAGACGATCTTTTAGGCTCGGGAGAGTGATTCTTGGTACAAATATTTTTGTATAATGACTAAAGTGAGTGGTTAGTATTGCAAAGTAATCACTTACCCCTTAAACTATTAAACTACAAACACTACTATCTAATATATTTGTCAAACTACTGAACTGTCGCCTGTCGATGCTGTCAGCGGTTTTATTCACCACTCCACATACTTTATAGGCACGGGCAGTTTTTGATATACGATGAGTAGTTCTATTATCATACTTTAATATCGCACTGCAACTTTAGGAGACTACAATTATCTTGGAAACCTCAGAAAAAAATAAATAACTTTGTATCTAAGGCTAGGAGGCCTTGATAGCTCTAAGACCGTGTCTGTGAATTTCAGACTGCTTGTAGGCTCTTGTAAAATATACAACCATAGTAAGAGGTATTCGAAAGACGATTTTCACACGTCTTGTCCCTCTGACCTTGTGCATTCGAACAATTGAACATAGCTTTAATCTTTTGAGCGATATTATTTAAGACATTTCTAGCTTCTTAGTTGTGCATTTAGGGATAGTAACTTGTAAACCACATAATATATATGGCGGGCTTTTAAACATCCCTGATAACCCAGGGTGTAGGATTTAGCCAATTTATCGTCTGTTTAACATCATTTATTTTATTTTATTTTATTATTTGTATTTTTTTTTTTTTTTTTTTTTACTTCATTCCTGTCATCCGGAAAAATACAAAATGAGGAAATTGCAGTGTGCTTTTGACGAAACTTCACGCATTTCTGAGGGATATTTGAACTTGTGGAGACGAGCGGTGTACATAATCAAAGCATACCACGTTGCAGCGAAGCTGTTGTATCGTAATTATGTATTAAATTTTCACATTTTATCTTCATAATTAAGTCCGCTACTATGCAAAACCAATTAAAATAGCAATCTTTCGAAAGGAATGAACGGCGACAAGTCTGTTCGCAATAGAAAGGCATCTAGTGCAATGCAGGGTGCAAACTCTTCTTAGGACAGCTGAGCGACAGCCGAGACAACCCTTGTGGTTGGGTGTTATATGTACTATTAAAATCCCCACATATCTAGTCGGTAAAAAAAACTTTTATATCACTAATCATATCGAAGATAAAACCAGTGGCTATTACAAATTTAATATAATCAGTAAGTGCTGGTCTCTGGACAGTGCTATTTGGTCGATAGGAAGCACCTTACGTGCAATAATGTAATGTGTAAGATTATGCAACTTGGGCACCTTACACATTTAGCAGTGGTTATAAGAAACCGGCTTTGCTTCCAAAGCTGCGTGCTGACCTTGATCTTCCAGCTCATGGGGAAGATTTTCGCCCTCGAGTCGGTTCTGGAATTGTAAGAGTTGATGTTGCAGGGTCCTAATGACATCCATAAGGCGGTGCTTTATCGGGGAATGAATGACTCGGAAGGTGACAATATTTACTCGGCCAAAGCAATCCATCAGTAAACTAGATAAGTTCCTGACACTCTGGATATTGCTTCCTTTGAAAAAATCAAAAGGCGGCAAGCCACTCGACACTCGTATAGGCGGGCCGAGGCCGAAGGTCTTGACAAAACAATGACGAAGCTCGTTCTGAAGGTTATTCTACGTCAACCTTTTTTATATCCTCATCTTGGCTGGAGCATGGCTTGCGGGCGCGAAGCGGATGATTTCTTCCAGAAATGTGGCGTGGTGGGCGCAGAGGGCCACTGGCCCACACTGTTCCCATGGCTCACACAGATGTATTTAGCCGTGTTTTATTATATCTTTGTTAGAAATGCATAGAACCCACATGTTGATGACAGAGCATGTATGTATATCACTGTGGTGCAGCGGTAGCGTTCTCGTCTAGCAATCTTGCTGACCTGCGTTCGAATCCCTCGCCGCCAGTGGATGATAACCCCGGCCATTCCTTGCACACAGGGGATAGTTTAGAAGCAAAATGAAACAGACAGTATGTCACACCAAGAATATCCATTGTTACAAATGGAATCGAAACTAAACTAAACCTGACTACCGTGACCTGTCGCTGCAGGGTATGCGGTATACAAGTTGCTTGCGGGTGTCTTTGTTTCACATTATATTATGAATGGTGAAAACAAACTGTGTTGATACTATGGTAGAAAAAACCCACGATGTAAAAACTAGATTTATTGAAAATGAGACAACAGTTTCGGAATCCACCTGGATTCCATCCTCACGTCTGAAGAGGAAAGGGAGAGGAGGGGATATAAAACAGAGAGAAAAGGCAACGCAGTAACCCAGGGCAGGTGAGGAAAGACGAACGGAAGCGAAGGGAGGTCAGTTCAGGTCGGAGGGTCGGGCGGACTGTGTGCAGGGTGGCCGGCGAACGGGAGAAGGCGGAGGATGTGGGAAGCAAGAAGACTGTCGACAGGAGAAAAGCCGCTGTTCAGGTTGAAATTAGGCAGCAGCTTTATTAAGGAGTCCACCAGTCTGTGGACGTGGACGTCAGCAGAAGGAAAGACAATTCGCGCTACTGACCAGTCCATCTGATGGCCTGTATCCCACTGATGGCAGAAGAGAGCGTTGTTGTTGTCCCCTGGAAACAGCGTACTTGTGTTGAGACAGGCGTTTAGTGAGACTGGCGCCCGTCTCGCCAAAGTATTGTTTGTCACAGGAGGTACAAGGAACCGCATAGGTGCCCACCTTCGAGGAAGAGGGAGGGCTGGTGTGAAGATGTAGATTATCACAGTGAGGGTTGCCGGCACAGTTAAGACACCGTTTTACACGAGTGTGATTGCTTTGATGGATGTATATAAAACGACGTAATACTATTTAATTTTTTTAACGAAGGTTAACATAATACACACAAACAATGATTTTTTAACGGCTATTTCGTTCACTCGAAGCTTTTCATTATATCACTTCACTTTATTTTTTCATTGTTCATTTACCGCGCACTTTACACTATCTTGACCAGCATCCAGTCTTCTCGCTGGTTCCTTCTTCAGAATAGTGCCGGTAGTATAGCTTTTTGTTAATATCAGCCCACAGTTCTAAAAGAACATAAAACAAAATAGAATTTTGATCCTTATTCCATCTTCATGTGGAAATCACTAACATTCAACCTAATTTACATATATACAATAAAAACTATAAATTGTTACTTATAAACATACCTTATATATATTCAATTACAACAATTATCAGCAGCCGATATGACACTATAGTGGCCCACACCTCGGGACTACCAGTCCTCCGTATAAGACGTCACGGCCTCCTCTGCTGGAAAGACCTTCCACCTTGCCTAGGCCTACCACTACATATAGCTTTACCACAGTTAGCGGTGACGTCATGCCCGCTAACAATCGTTACACCAACTATCGCAGATTAGCAGATGAGATTGCATGACAGCTGGTGTGGACCAGGTTACGACGGAGTGTGTTCACCTGGAGAAAGATCAGCCTGCAGTTGAGAGTGCGAAGAGGTCGGCGGAGAGAGTAGATCTCCATGTAGGACAGGCTGAGGACGGACAGGTGAGGAGTCTCTTTAGGAGAGGAGTCGTGGTAGAAGGTCCGCCGTGCCCTGGATAACGCGGCGTCGAGGACATGACGAGGTTAGCCCAGTTTGGAGAACGAACGACGCAGGAAGTCGATCTCTCCATCCAGGTACTGGGGGTCACAGATGCAGAGGGCGCGGAGTAACAGCGACGTGGCAACACCTCTTTACATGGAGAGGATGGTATGAGAAGAAGAGTATGTACATACCACTATGCATGGGCTTCCTGTATATGGAGAAGTGGTCAGCAGAGCGATGTACTAGGGTGTCCAAGAAGGGGAGCTTGTTGTCAGCCTCCCATTCCACCTTGAAACGGATGGAAGAGGAGAGTGAGTTCAGCTGGGTCAGGAAGTCTCAGAACAGTCTTGCATGAATCCATTTTTAGGGTCTAGGATACCATACCATGAGGTGTTTTTTTTAAAGTATTTGCAAAGGTTTATCTCCACAAAGGATTACAGCCGTCTCTTCGCTTTTTCTTTTTTTTTTTTTTTTTTTACTTCACTCCAGTTTATCCCGACCCACCACCGATATCTTTCTAACAGAGGGCATCACATCTGCCCTCAATTTCCATGAGCTGCTTGTGGCTGGTGTGCCATTAGGGGGCGAGCTCATTCCTCGAACACCCAGGGCCCGAACTCTTGTCTGTCCCTTGTAAGAAAGAGAAAAAAAAGTCGCCCCCGGTGCATCAAAATACACATGTTAGTGAAAGGAGAAAACACACTACCGTGTTGATACTATGGTATAATAACCCACACCGTAAAACTAGATTTAATAGAAAAAGAGACTACAGTTTCGGAATCCACCTGGATTCCATCTTCAGGTCTGAGGAGGCAAGGAAGACAGAGAGAGGAAAGGCAACGCGGAGACACGGGGCAGGTGAGGACAGACGAACGGAAACGAAGGGAGGTCAGATCAGGTCGGGAGGGTCGGGCGGACTGTGTGAAGGGTGGCCAGCATACGGGAGAAGGCGAAGGATGTGGGAAGCGAGGAGACTGTCAGCAGGAGAAAAGCCGCTGTTCAGGTTGAAATTGGGAAGCAGGTTAATTAGGGAAGATTCCACCAGTCTCCGGGCGTGGACGCCAGCGGAAGGAAAGATAATTCGCGCCGCTGACCAGTCCATCAGATGGCCTGTATCCCACTGATGGCAGAAGAGAGCGTTGTTGTGCCCCCTGGAAACAGCGTACTTATGTTGAGACAGGCGTTTAGTGAGACTGGCGCCCGTCTCGCCAAAGTATTGTTTGTCACAGGAGGTACAAGGAATAGCATAGGTGCCCACCTTCGAGGAAGAGGGTGGGCTGGTGTGGACCAGGTTACGGCGGAGAGTGTTTACTTGGCGAAAGATCAGCCTGCAGTTGAGAGTGTGAAGAGGGCGGCGGAGAGAGTAGATCTCCTCAGTGTAGGGCAGGCTGAGGACGGGCAGCTAAGGAGTCTCTTTAAGGGGGGAGTCGTGGTAGAAGGTCCGCCGTGCCCTGGATAATGCGGCGTCGAGAACATGACGAGGATAGCCCAGTTTGGAGAACGAACGACGCAGGAAGTTGATCTCTCCATCCAGGTATTGGGGGTCACAGATACAGAGGGCGTGGAGGAACAGCGAAGTGGCAACACCTCTCTTTACATGGAGGGGATGGTATGAGAAGAAGAGTATGTACATACCACTATGCATGGGCTTCCTGTATATGGAGGAAGAAAAATGGTCAGCAGAGCGATGTACCAAGGCTCCAAGAAAGGGAGCTTGTTGTCAACCTCCCATTCCACCTTGAAACGGATGGAAGGGGAGAGGGAGTTCAGCTGGGTCAGGAAGTCCGAGAACTGGGCAGGGTCATGAGGCCAGAGAGCGAAGACGTCGTCAACATACCTCAGCCATACCGTCGGACGAAGGGAGAGGGAAGGGAGAAGTTCGGACTCGGAGAATTCCATAAACAGGTTAGCCAAGACAGGAGAGAGGGGAGAGCCCATGGCCACGCTGAAGGTCTGGGAGTAGAAGCGACCCTCAAAGGAGAAGGAATTCAACTCCACACACAGACGAATCAGCTGGAGGAAGACGTCGGTGGGCAGAGGGAGACGAGGATCCTCTGGGGGGAGCTTCCTCTCAAGGAAAGTAAGGTCGTCATCCAGCGGGACCTTGGTGAACAAGGAGTCTACATCCAAGCTCATCATGGTCGCCGGCGGGACTCCACGGACACGGGAGATGAAGTCCTGAGAGTGGCGGAGGTGAGCATGAGAGAAGGTGCCGAGAAGGGGAGTGAGGGACTTCGCCAGCCAAGCTACCAGAGGGTGCGTCACAGATCCCCGGGAAGAGATGATGGGGCGCAGAGGCACGGCTGGCTTATGGGTTTTAAGAAGCCCATAGAAGTGAGGGAGGCGAGGGTTGATGACCCTGAACCTCTGGTAGAGGTTCGCCTCCGGGAAACGAGCTGCTATCGCTTTCAGGCGACGGTGGAAAGTAGCAGCAATACGTTCCCGGGGGTCGCTGGTCAGGGGGGCATAGGTGGAGGCGTCGTCCAACAGGTCACGGGCCTTCTGCAGGTAGGAGGCACGGTCGAGGACCACCACCGAGTTGTCCTTGTCAGAAGGCAAAATGGTGACCACCTCCTTGCGCAAGCTTTGAAGGGCCTCGCGGTAACGCCTGGGAATGGAAGAATTAGGATGGAGGAGAGATTCGAGGGCCGGGATGAAAGCACCACGAAGTTTTTACTTTCAGATACAAAGTGAACATAGTCGTGGTAACGGGAAGGGCAAGTCATAAAATGTTGAGAGTGAGGGAAAATGGCTTTTTGCAAAAATCCAGGGGGAAATGTCCAAGAAACAGTATTTATGTTGACAAATACAGAACAGGCATGAATGAGAATAAATATAGTACGAAATGAATATGAATCGTAACGTTTCGAACTCTTCACGAGTTCCTCTTCAGACGAATAATAAACCGAAATGAATACAAGGAGAGAATTTTGACAAGAATATATATTGGATGAGAGAGAGAACGAACAAGAGCTGAATCATGAAGGTCAAGGTCGAAGAGTCTGGGGAAGGCTTTGCTAACTAACGAGGAGGTAAGGTCATATAAGCCCCGATTTATGAATTAACTTAGTGCCTTTCTAGTTAAGCTGGTGACCTTCATCACGTAAATGAACGAAACCCGATCCTCTGGTATATCTAACATTACATTTATGTTCATTAATTATTTTCTTTACCGGTCTCGACTATGTTAAATTTGGGGCAATCCTTACAAGGTATAGTGTAAATAGAACCACGAAGGGAAGTGCAGGAAAACACGAATATGCCGAAGGCCTTTTCACATTTACTGCTTCATCAAGGAATATATGACAAGAGATACATAGAGGTTTATATATGTACTAGGCGGTCAGGTCACGTCGGTGATGAGGTGAGCGACGACCATGGCTAGTTCATGGCTCCCCGCTGCGGTGTTGAAGTTGTTGGTAGAGTGTATGTATGACGCTTCTACCATCTTCCTTTGTCGTGGGGGCAGGCCCTGCTTTATGATGGAGGCCTGGGACCACTTAGGGAGATGGCCGTCGGTGTCGATGTGAACATCGAAGGCGCTCCTCTTGTCATGTCGTCGGAGGGCGCTGCGGTGTTGGTCGATTCATTGTTTGTGGAGGCCTCGTCCTGTCTCATCTATGTATACTTTATCGCAGCCGCCGCAAGGTATGCTGAACACCTGGCTACGAGGTCTGCTGTGGTCTGACCTCTTTTCCCTTACGAAGTGGTGGCTGTCTTCATAGTGCAGCCCAACAGGGCCTCCAGGTGTTCTGTCAGCTGCGAGTCTGGGATGATAATTCTGTGCGTCTTGTTCTGTGTGGCGTCCCCTCTTGATTTGGTCATGATCTTCCTCCAGGAACTCTCCGGGCTGCAGATTCTAAGTGTTCTGAGGAAGAAAACAATGACCACGCCTTCTTTGGTTCTATTGCTGTAGGCAGAGAAATAGTGTATAAAATCATCTTTATTAGTGGATTTTCTGTACAGAGAATATCGGGCCGACAGGTCTCCCATGGATCAGGGTGTCGAGGAAAGAGAGGTGTTCATTTGTCTCTTCTGTCGTGAACTGTATGGAGGGGTGCGCTGCATTTAGTGTATGGAGGTTGTCTTGACGGTTCGTCCTGGTCGTTACTACAGCGAGATGTCATCTACATTATTCCCTACGATGTTCCGGTAGTGGTCAGCCTCAAGGGTTTCCATTCAAAGTTGGATTGTATCAAATTTGAGTATCGTGGTCGGGCAGGCTTGACTTTTATGAATGACAATTGACAAAACCAGGGAAAATTGTGAAGTGAATAAAAGCTGCAGGAGTCTGATGCCAAGTATGGCATTAAGTTGGTAACACGACTGAATTGAGGGCAAGTCTAGCTCTTCCTTCAAGAGCTTTAGTAGTCGGTGGGCAGCCAAGTATAATTCTCATGGCCGTGTTCTATAAGAATCCAAGAAGTTTGAGAGCAACATACTAAGAACCAAGCTCGCATAGTCGTTCATGGACCTAACAAGGGAAATACACAAACCTTATACATCTTAAGGGAGGCACATGTGGTTTATGTATTGTATAGATCTTAAACACTCCAAGTAGCGTTTGATTGTTTTGAACAATTTCTTAAATGAAGCAAGAAGTACCGTGACATTAGGTGAATAACGTTAAAGGACCTGACCGTGGCTGCTGCACCAAACCCCAGTATTATTTAGTGTACTTTTAGGTAACGACTGTCGGCTAGTTTCTTTGCTTGTCAAAGGTAAACGAGTTTAATCAGAGTGAAATGCTCAGCAAAGCGTATGAGGTAATTAGCCTTAGCCGGATTGAAGGATTCAATCCGTAAATTAAATTTTCCCACCAGGACCACGCCAGTAAGTTGTCCACATGACCACCATGTCACGGGAAAGGGTCATCCTTGGTAAGGATGACCCTTAACAAGTATATATATATCATCTATCTATCTATCTATATAATATATATATATATATAATGTATATATAATGTATATTGTATTTCACTTGTATGCTGACCTACTAAATCTAGCATCTTTCTATTTAAGCTGATGGAATTCGATAAAACATGCATTTGATTTTCTTTTTTTTAAAAATCGTGGCCTTCCAGCCACAAGCGGATACTCAACGATAAATGTTCTATGCCCTATATAGAAACTGTAATGGTATTTCCAAGCTATGAAGTAACTGACCAATGTATGTCTTGAAAATACATTCCAACCTCTGGAAGCCCATCGTATTTGGCGGTCTTGTCTGGCACCATCAGCTACGTGTTTTGATGGACACAATTCAGCGCCACAAATATTAGTGCAAGAAATGTTGCTGGTGTTCATTACTACTTCCAAGTTTCGATCCGTCTCAAGATTGACTATCCTTGGAGAAAATAACAATCGCAAATAAAGTCAGTAACATGGAAGTTTGAGCGTTTGCATGGTGATGGGTTTTCAGCAATATATTGTTAGAGTAGCAGACCTGGCCACTACACCAAGCCCTAGTAATGCTATTACGCATTACTACAAACATTAATTTGTTGATTGCCTGCGTATTTGAGCTTGCCAGTCATCATTACACTAGTATGGATTAACAGAAATATAGACACAGAAGGCATCACTGACAGAATATAGGAAAAAGCATTTCTCATTCCAGACGTATCACAATCGCCGAGTACAACCATATCACGTTCAAGGAGTACCTTCCTGCAGTGATGGGGGAAGAGCTGGTAAAGAAGCATTCCCTCAACCCAGGCGCCGAAGGTCCCGCGGCAGGCTACATCAAGGAGGTCAACCCCGGCATTCTCAACTCCTTTGCCGTCGCCTCCTACAGAAATCCCTCGGTATGGTAATCGGGGGGAGAGGGAATAAAGAAAAATAGATGGCTATACAATGTGGATATATTATTATCATAAGTGTATGTAAACGATTAAATGTTGATGTAATCTCGAACTTGCAGATGCACACGGAATGGAGGAAGGAATGGGGGCCGACGGAGATCCTGGAGTCGTCCCACTACAATGCTGTCCGGGATGACCCTTACCAAGACCTTCTCGCCATGGACATCCAGCGCGGGCGAGATCAGGGTGAGGCCCCTAGCGAGTCCTAGATATAGGACAAAGGGACGTAGGATTAGGGCTGCTTTGACACCAATCAAGCCGCATTTACATATTGGATGTGGGCGTTTGTCTTGTTACTTTTCGATAAGTTTAGTAAACATGTCTTGGCACATTTCTTGAATTATTGTTACAACAAAGGCAAGAAACATGTTTAGAGTAATCGTTCACATGATTCGAAATGGTTACACTGAGATATCGAAATTTCATCTCCAACCGCTCAAACCTCCGTCTCTTTCTAGAAAAAAAATTGTCATTTAATAGTACGATTCATTAGATACTAACATGGTATCATTTTTCCCTTTTATATTAGGTATGGTGGGCTACCTGACGTGGAGAAGGTTCTGCGACAGCACGCACTCCTACAACACCTGGGAAGACCTGGAGAAAGGTCTGCCGAAAGAACTTGTGAGCGATCTCAAGGAATTATACCAGTGAGTACCACGAGGTTTGATAGTGAAAATGTCACGTTGCTAATTTTCTCTTAACTGTTGCCTGGTTTAGGTAAATGTGCAAACCTTTCTTGGTTTACTCTGTGGATTTACCCTTTCC
>NC_061821.1:1502240-1514740 GCF_019202785.1 Penaeus chinensis | reverse complement strand
GGCATTTAGGACATACATACATACATACATACATACATACATACATACATACATACATACATACATACATACATACATACATACATACATACATACATACATACATACATACATACATACATACATACATACATACATACATACATACATACATACATACATACATACATACATACATACATACATACATACATACATACATACATACATACATACATACATACATACATACATACATACATACATACATACATACATACATACATACATACATACATACATACATACATACATACATGTCTTGATGAATTTCCAACTTCCGTGCCACAAAAGTTTTACTAATTATAAAATATAGTATCATGTATCATAGCACTGAAATTAATAAAATACGGCCGTGGTTTCCGCCCCAGGATCAGCGAACATCGATCTGACATCCGTCACCATAGGACTTCCAACGCCATGATGGTGCATCTGCCGAGCTGGAAGGAAGCAGAACTAGTCCATGGAGTACTGAACAAACAGGCGGAGAAAAATGTCAACACAGCATCGAGCAGATTCAGACTATCCAAGGTCGCGGCAGCAATTTCTGACGAACATATAATCGAAACCAGTCAAATACATTTCTTGTATCATTTATAACTTTTCTATACATATATATGTGTGTAACATTGGCTCCCGCTTTTCTACCTCCAAATCTTTCTCCATCCTTGTCTCTCGCGCACGTCTCTGCCGCTCTTGCTGCCTCTTTCGGCGACCCACACCCGCTCTGCATCACCCAAAACCCCCATAAAAAGTCCCCGCGACCAATATTACAAGTTTGGACCAGGGCGCGAGGATACCGACGAAGGCACGGATGGAGGCGCTGCAGAAGGTACCGCCTGACGCTGCAGGAAGAGGATGGAGACGCACTGGACATTTTTGATTCCGAAGAGATTTCGCCCAAGCTATCCAAGGTGACGACGTCCCGATGTCCCACTCGAGGCCTACGAGAGATGACGTCAGGAGGTCGCCTTCATAGATGCGGTGATTTTAAGATGGCGCCCAAGATGGCGACGGACAAGGCCGAGGGAAAACCTTCGACGGCCATTTGGCACCAAACCCCTCTGCTAGCCCACGGACATAAATTTTATCGTTTATTTAGATTTATGTATATATCTTCCTTTCTTTTAATGTTTATATTATTTTGTGTATTTTTCTTTATGAAACCTCCGTTTGATTTTCATAAACACAGCAATCTACTGATAAATTTATATTTATAAAGAAATATTCGGAGAAGGCAGACGACTTTTTACTAGATAATGAGTCTAGATGCGCGAACTTTTCCTGGCGCACGACCTTGTTTGCATAAAAAAGGTCAACCACCTTGCCTGAGTTGCTCACAGGCATCGGCTCGTTAGCTACGGTCGGCTGTCCTTCAGATAACCGCCGTTGTCCTTCGATTTTGTCATTTTTATTTGTGCCTTTTTATCTTTTACGTCCGTTTTTATGGGATCTTACAGTGTCTGTAGTTTTACCAGGTATTGTTTTTATTTGTTTTATTTAAGATTGCCCCTTTTTACGTGTATTTGCGTTGTTTGTGCTTTTATTTTTTCCCGAGGTTTTATTTCATTGTCTGGTGTTTTCTTGTTTTCGTTTAAATAATGGTATCGAGCTTTGCCTTTTGTTTCGCTTTTCCAACAAAACATATCAGCTAATAAGTATAAATGGATGAAATCTGAATGCTTTAAATGGCGAACACTAAACACGATAAGTACATTATAAATAAATTATGGAAGTTAAGATAAACAATCTATTCTTTCTTACTTTGATAAAATACTATAATTGATAAAGCGTAGTAAAGCTTTCTAATCCATTTAATTTATTTTAACGTTTTCTATGAAGTGATAAGTTTGATTTACTCTTATGAATTTATTTTACGTTTTATCAATTATACACATTTTGATTTAGTATCTATATTTCTGGTGAATGCTTTGGGCAAAAGACTTTCTTTCACACATATTGTTCTTTGTTCATGAAAGACGCTACCAAGTATAATATCGCGCAAGACATGTGTCAATAACAATTACTCTGGCCGGAACAGGAGGCCGGAGGCTTAGGTCTTGCTGGCCCCTACGGCCCCGCAAACTAGGGGAAGACACACACAACCCCTACAGTCCCCAGCCTCCACTCTTCTTATATGGCACTCCACTCCACTACCGTTCCTCTGGCATACTCCTTGGCGTTATTTTTTACTTCAAACTGTCCTGGCGAGACCAAATCTTTTACATTAAAGAAAAGGCTCGCCGCCGTCTCCGAATCTTAAAAACTCTGTCCCATATATCCTGGGGTCAGATCGCAAACCTCTCCTCCATCTTCATGTTACCTTGATCCTCTCCACTCGATTATGGATGCCATATCTACTCCTCTGCCTCAACTTCTCTCTCCTTGCCCATCTTGATACAATCCACCACTACGGTCTTCGCTTAGCCCTAGGTGCCTTTCGCTCCTCTCCAGTTGAGAGCCTGTACACTGAACTAGGCATACCATCTCTCTCTCGACGTCGTATCCTTCCCTCTCCGATGATATGCTCGATTCCACCAACTTCCCCGCACCAAACTATCCCACGATCCCTACTTCCTACCTTTGCTTCTTCTCCACGTTTACCTACTCCTTTCTCCACTCGCATGGATACCCTCCTCTCCCATTCCCCTTTTCCCTAGCTCCGACCTCTTCCGTTTTCTGTCCATTCTGTCCCTCCATGGCTTACCTTACCCCCGTAACTGCTCCTTTCTTTTCCCTGACCTACCAAAATCAGATATCCCCTCGCTGACCTTCTCACCCATTTTCTTGACCATGTCTCCATTCATTCCTCCAGTATTCATGTGTACACGGATGGCTCCAGATCCACCTCCGGTGTTGGTTTCGCTGTAACCTTCCCAACTCGCACTTTAGAATTCCCCCTCCCTCCTGAGTCCTTTCTACAGAACTGTATGCACTCCTTTTAGCCTTAAAACACATACTCCCATCTTCCTCTTTCACAATTTTTACTGACTCCCGTAACTCGCTAACTCTCATAAAGTCAATCCACTCGACTGGGCCCCTTGTCTGTAAGATCCAGAACTGGTTGTTCTACCTGTTCACAAACCATAAAACAATCAAATTCTGCTGGGTGCCCAGCCATGCTGGAATCCCCGACAATGAACAGGCAGATACTCTAGCACACTACGCCGCTATGTCCACATCACACCAACCACGTTTCTCACGTATTCCAGCCACGGATTATTACCCCCACTTTAAGATCTTGTATAACCAATGGCAGTCTTTCTGGTCAAGTCTTCTCACCAATAAATTACTGTAAACTATCAATCTCCTCCTGGTCAGCTCCATTTCATCGGAACAGACGGGATGCTGCTCTCGACCGCTTACGCATTAACCATACCCGTATAACACACTCCTATCTAATCTCACATTCTGACCCACCCCCATGTTCCCTATGTAATGTCCCACTTTCAGTTCCACACAGCCTATTGCTTTGATGCAGCCCGTACCTCTGCTTTCCCTCACCTTCCCTCCCTTCACCAACCTATCAGACATCCTATACTAACTCAGCCGCCGTTCAATTCCCTACACTGTATCTTCCTATAGTGCTACATGACCTTAGATGTCTAGCTCATTTATTTTGCTTCTAACCATTAAACATTATCTTTTCAAACTTAAAAACGAGTTGTGCATTACTCTCTCTTTTTGAATTATAGGTAACAAACCTACATTCTCCATACATTCCGATGTTCCAATAATATCACCATAGGTAAAGAGGAAATAAAAGGCAGGTGCGTTCGCGTCATTCTCCGTATATTTTGTATTAATTTGTTAAATAGATTATTTCGCTCTATAACGTTGCATTATTTAATCTAAAGAACGTATCATATTGTTTTAAACCCTCATAGTTTTATGTTGTGTCATCATTGCAGTTAACCATTGATAATGGGTGACGTATTTTTAACCCGAAACGTCCGTTCCCGATAAGCCTGGTCTATCTGATCCTTCTATGCCTCCGCTTCCCGAATGAAAGTTCAATCATGTAATAACTTTCTATCTTTTATTTATACGTATTATACGTACATACAAAGTGGAAAATAGATATAAAATTATGAGTTCAAAACTAATTATCTTCAGCTAATAATATCACGTACAATAGTCATACATATATTATGTAATATAAGAACGGTAAAAATGATAATGACGGTATATTATTAACTTATTGTATTATCAACCGCTATTAACAATAGGCATGAGTAATCTCAATGTTCATAAAACCATACCATCGCATGGTTTAATAAAAGCAATAATAAATTCAAAATTCAAAATAAATACAAATATACTCTGCATTGCTTTCTAAAACATCCAAATACATCAGCAGAACAATGTATCGGAAAGTGAAACGGTTGCATAATCAGATGAAAGTTGTGTTATTGATAAAAAAAAAAAAAAAATGGGGAAAAAAGTGTTTTATACCCCATTATAACACTTCATTAAAATAAATATATATCCATGCATATGATTTACCTCTTCCTCCCATTTCTTTCAAATAAATATATAATTTTTGTTTCGTTTTCTTCTATTCTTTTTTCTTTTTTCCTTTTTTTTGGGGGGATGGGGGATCATAAGTAACCATTACCTGGAAAATAAATATTGTCCTTTAAACATTTACAAAGTTCATCTGGTGATTTTTTTTTTTTCCTCTGACAAAATCTTGTTATTTTATTTTCCTTCTTCGGTTCCCTGTTTTAGACCGGCTCGTAACCTAGTCGTATCTGTAATGAAATAGAATGCATTAATGATTAAATCCAATGATTATATTTAAATACAATTTGTGGATGATATTTCCTTCTTTTTTTTTTTAGTTAGGTTTTGTTTAAATATCATTGTTTCCACTTTCGATATAACAAGGTATGACGCCATTCTCGTTAATGCTCTCTTTATATATATCTTTTTTCAATACGACAGATACGTCCAGGTTTTTTTTTAACACATTCTCTTTGCTCTCAAGTTTACACTTATGCATAAGAACATAATACTTTCTATTCTATTCACACACACACACATACATACATACACATACACACATACACATACACATACACACACGCACACACACATACACATACACATACACATACACATACACATACACATACACATACACATACACATACACATACACACGCACATACATACATATACACACACACACATTCACACATTCACACATTCACACACACACATTCACACACACACACATTCACACACACACACATTCACACACACACACATTCACACACACACACATTCACACACACACACATTCACACATTCACACACACACACATTCACACATTCACACACACACACATTCACACACACACACATTCACACACACACACATTCACACACACACACATCCACACACACACACATCCACACACACACACATTCACACACACACACATTCACACACACACACATTCACACACACACACATTCACACACACACACATTCACACACACACACATTCACACACACACACATTCACACACACACACATTCACACACACACATTCACACACACACATTCACACACACACATTCACACACACCTCCCTCCTCCCCTTCACACACACACACACACACGCACAATACCCACCATTCTGCAATGCGAATACACAACGAAGATATGGAACACCAGACTAACAACGGCCAATCCGGTAAGTATCAAGCCAGCTACGTTGCAATGGTGCACGGTGGTGTATGCAACAAGGACGGTCATCTGCAGGACTGTCACGCCGACCCAGACAGCCATTACTAACACCACTCTCTGTGGGAGGGAAGGATTATTATGTTGTTGTTGTTGTTGTTGTTGTTGGTTGTCATCGTGTTCTTGTTGGTGGTGTTGTGAATTTGTTTCTCGTTGATGTTTTTAAAATTATTTTTGTTGTTGGTGTTGTACTGTTATTGTTGTTGTTGTTATTATTTTTGTTCTTGTACTGTTATTGTTGCTGTTATTATTATTATTATCATCGTTATTATTATTATCATCATTATTATTATCATTGTTATTATCATCATTATTATTATTATAATTATTATTATCATTATTATTCATTATCAATAGTTGAAGTAGTAGTATTGTTATTACCATTACAACTATTATTGTTGTCATTATTATCATCATTAGTATTATTAGTAATATTACTATTATAATGATCATAACCTACAATTATAATAACACTACAATTACAGTTTAATACATTCATAACTATCACTAACGAACATCATAATCCCAAAAACAAACGACTAAATAAACAAATAAAATTAATCCTCATCACTCTATCACCACAACCACCATTTCCTCTAATTTCTTATCGCCCTTCCTCCTCTCCCTCTCCTTTATCTCTCGTTCTTCCTTACCCTTTCTGCAACCATCATCATGGTGAACGAACTAACAATGTAGACAAGGGATACTGCAACAGCAAAGCAATAGAAGAAGAGGAAAACACCTGTAAAGCAAGGAAGAATTATTTATCTTGTAGTATCTATGTTTATTCTTTACGCTATTGATGTCTGATACGTGTTTTTTTTTTTTTAGATTGAATATTTGATTTGTTGTCTTTACTGTTTTCTAAATTTTCGATATTATCATTGATAGTGTTGTAACTTTTTTGTATTGTTAGTAATGGGTATTACTATCATGATGAGTATCAATATTACTTCAAATACTACAAACATCATTATCATTATTACTCCTGCTATAACTATGATCACCATTACTTCCATTGCTATGAATTTCAATACTATTACCAATACCTCTAATTCTGCAGTTATTAATATCATTTGAAATCTTCTATACACTTATACAAATACACAATAAATATTACTCGTTTACTAAATCATACCTCTCCCCCCCCATAAGACTTCCCCCGAGCTATGGTCACAATGTAACATACGGTTTAAAAATGATACCATTACTACCGAGAGATGTAGTGACAATGACACTGTCAACTGAAGCGAGACTCACCATAATGGGCAGTTTGGGACCCGCTTTCGATGAGGAGAACTAGGTTTTCAGAGGCAAGCGTTGTTACTATCACGCCGATAACCTGTTAACGTGGGCGGTTTTTTTAATTGCTGAGTATGTATATATAAACACACACACACACACAATAGACAACATATATATGCAATATATACATTATATATACATATATACACACACAGACATGATGATGATGATGATAACGATGGTGGTGACGGTGATTGTGATGATAATGATCGTGATGATGGTGATGATGATGATGGGTGCGGTGATAGTGATGGGGATGATGGTGATGATGAAGGCGGTGATGGTGATGATGATGATGATGACGATAGTGATGGGGATGGTGATGATAAGTTTAGTGATGATGATAATGATAGTGATGGTTATAGTGATGATGGTGATAATGGTCATGATGAAAACGATTTTTTTTTTTTTGCCCACATATCAGTGATCAGTGTCTGATTCAAATTGTAGTTCTTGTGTATTAGGGCTAAAATCCCTTTAAGAAATTATATATGGACCAGACAATTTGCATTTGTATAAGAAAATATATCACATGACTGATAACCACATATTTAGCTTAATTATAAAAACATGTATTGAAATTGATTTATGAATAGCATTCAATATGAAAAAGATTTTCTTTTCACTCATTTCGTGATAAACAGTTTTAGTATATTTTGTGATTTCCTCATATTATCATTGCAGCAATACAAAATAACGAATACATGAGGAGAGAGAGAGAAAGAGAAAAAGAGAAAGGGAATCTAAGGGAAAAAGAAAGAGAGAAAGAAAATCGAAGAAAATTAGAAAGAAAATCGAAGATACTGAGAAAGAGAGATAAAGGGAGAAAGGAAATCGAAGAAAATGAGTAAGAGAGAGAGAGGGAGAAAGAAAATTGAAGAAAATAAGAAAGAAAGAGAGAGGGAGAAAGAAAATCGAAGAAAATGAGAAAGAAAGAGAGAGGGAGAAAAAAAAATCAAAGAGAGAGAGAGAGAGAGAGAGAGAGTGTCAGAGAGAGACAGAGAGAGTCAGAGAGAGAGTCAGAGAGAGAGTCAGAGAGAGAGTCAGAGAGAGAGTCAGAGAGAGAGTCAGAGAGAGAGTCAGAGAGAGAGTCAGAGAGAGAGTCAGAGAGAGAGTCAGAGAGAGAGTCAGAGAGAGAGTCAGAGAGAGAGTCAGAGAGAGAGTCAGAGAGAGAGTCAGAGAGAGAGTCAGAGAGAGAGTCAGAGAGAGAGTCAGAGAGAGAGTCAGAGAGAGAGTCAGAGAGAGAGTCAGAGAGAGAGTCAGAGAGAGAGTCAGAGAGAGAGTCAGAGAGAGAGTCAGAGAGAGAGTCAGAGAGAGAGTCAGAGAGAGAGTCAGAGAGAGAGTCAGAGAGAGAGTCAGAGAGAGAGTCAGAGAGAGAGTCAGAGAGAGAGTCAGAGAGAGAGTCAGAGAGAGAGTCAGAGAGAGAGTCAGAGAGAGAGTCAGAGAGAGAGTCAGAGAGAGAGTCAGAGAGAGAGTCAGAGAGAGAGTCAGAGAGAGAGTCAGAGAGAGAGTCAGAGAGAGAGTCAGAGAGAGAGTCAGAGAGAGAGTCAGAGAGAGAGTCAGAGAGAGAGTCAGAGAGAGAGTCAGAGAGAGAGTCAGAGAGAGAGTCAGAGAGAGAGTCAGAGAGAGAGTCAGAGAGAGAGTCAGAGAGAGAGTCAGAGAGAGAGTCAGAGAGAGAGTCAGAGAGAGAGTCAGAGAGAGAGTCAGAGAGAGAGTCAGAGAGAGAGTCAGAGAGAGAGTCAGAGAGAGAGTCAGAGAGAGAGTCAGAGAGAGAGTCAGAGAGAGAGTCAGAGAGAGAGTCAGAGAGAGAGTCAGAGAGAGAGTCAGAGAGAGAGTCAGAGAGAGAGTCAGAGAGAGAGTCAGAGAGAGAGTCAGAGAGAGAGTCAGAGAGAGAGTCAGAGAGAGAGTCAGAGAGAGAGTCAGAGAGAGAGTCAGAGAGAGAGTCAGAGAGAGAGTCAGAGAGAGAGTCAGAGAGAGAGTCAGAGAGAGAGTCAGAGAGAAACAGAGAGAAACAGAAATTGAGAGCGCGCGCGACTAAGAGAGACAAAGACACAGACAGACATAGAATGGCAGACAGAAACATACTTACCAAGCCAACTGTTGCAGCCACTACTGTACCTAATCTCGATCCCAAACAACACACACAATTTTCCGTTTCCAAACACATTTCGTTTTTTTTATGAGACCCAGCACTTTCTTGGAAAATACGACGAAAGCTGAAATAAAGCGAAAAAAAAGAAAATATTAATCGGTGTTCAATAGTTGATTGTTATGATGAAGTATTGAGACTGGTAATAATGATGATATTTATGTAAGAATAAGTATAGCGGATAATGATGATAATTATGAGAATGTATCTATGGTAATTATAATGATGATAATTATGAGAATGTATCTATGGTAATTATAATGATGATAATTATGAGAATGTATCTATGGTAATTATAATTTTTGATTGTGGTATTGACAATCACAACAATGTTCATAAGAATGATAATCCTATTGCTACTAGTAACAATTGTAGCAGTAATAACAATTGAAGATGAGACCTTACACCTAAAATGTAGAACTATTCTAAGACACTCATCTTCTATAACATTTCCTTCGCAAACTAACAAGGGCAGTACAGAGATTTAAAATTAAAGAAACCAAGTGCTCTTACAGAAAAAAATGCCACAAAATCGAGGAAGCTTTTTTTATTGCTGTTATTTATTACAATTACTATCTTTATTGCTTATTACTATTATTATAACTATCATCACCCTCATCATTATTACTGTTACTATTATTATCATCATTGTTATATGCTACAAATAAGTGGAGTTTTGAATGTCACTCGTGGTGATATGACTATCGTTATAATGAATGAAGAAAATAACAAAATACGAAGTTCTTTTCTGTCGACGAGGCAGCGACGAAATCATCGGACGAAATTGTAGCGGATGACGTAAGCAAAGAAAACCAAATGAGCCAATGAGAATCGTCCTTGGCCGTCACGTGACACTAGCGACCAGTCTAGTGGAGCCAATAAGACTTGTAACAGACAATCACTTGACAATAGACAATCAAGGGAAGTTGAAAGTTGAAATTCAAATCTGTTCTGTCGTGGCTGGGCTATGAAGAAGGTGCTGGATTGCCATCATCAAGCGAAATATCATAGCATGGCGTAGGATCATGGTCACAAGGTAAGAAATTTCCCCGGGTTCTCTCCTGCCGGAACATACGCGTTGAAGATTTTGCACACCAGAAAGGGCTTTATTTTAGTTTAGTTTTTACCTTGAATCATTCGCTTTCACCCCGCAATTTTCCTAATCCTTAGCATGCCCTCCCTAGCTATCAGGGACAGGTATCTCGCACCTGAAGCTCGTTTGCAAAGGAAATGATTGCTAGATCCGTTCGAAACACAACGAGAAATTTCAGAAAAAAACGTAGTGTTCACCCGAAAAGCGGTGTAGCGCGTCATTTCGAAGTTTAGAATGATAATATTGAGGATGATAACAGTGATGATAATGATAACAGTGATAATGTTAGCAATAACAACAGCAATGGAAATGATAATAATGATAGTTATAATGACAGTAGTATTGGAAATAGTAATGATAATGATAATAATAATGATAATAATAACAATGATAATGATATTGATAATAACAATGATAATAACGATCATAATAATACAATAATGATTTTATACTACTACTACTACTAATAATAATGATTGTAGTAGTAATGATAATGATAGTTATAATGATAAAAATAATAAGGAATATAATGATGATAATAATAAAAAAGTAATTGTGATAATGATAATAAAGATAGTGATAGTAATGATAATGATAATGATAATAGTAATAATAATAATAATAATATTAATGATAACAATAATGATAATAATAATGTTGATTATAATGATTGTAGTAGTAAGGATAATAACAATGACAATAGTAATGATGATAATAATAATAACAATAACAAAATGGTAATAACGATGATAACACTAATAATAGTAATATTAATGATAATAATAATTATAATAGTAATGATAATAATGAGAATATTAATAATAATAATAATAACAATAATAGTTATTATGATAATAATTACAATGAAAATGATAATAACAATAAGAATGCTAATAACTATAATAATAATATTGATAATGATAACAGTAACAACGACAATGATAATAATAAAGTTAACAACAGTATCAACAATTTCAGTTATAACAACAACAATAAACACGCCAGTAACACAAAGTCTAAGACTGAAAACAAAAGACACAGAAAGAATTTACATCAATGAACAATGTAAGTGCTTTGCATCATCCGATAACAGAGATGGAGCGATACGAGACAAGTACTCTGTGACTCCATTGTCAGTGACTTTTCATTTTGAGTTTTAATTTTGAGGTCGATGTTAGACCCACCTCTTGTTATGAGTTTAGTGATGCTTTGGGTTATCGATAGTTTTATTGTTATAGTAATGGTAATCATTATTATCATCATTGTTATTGTTATTATTGTTACTATTATTATTTTTTATTATTATTATTATTATTATTATTATTATTATTATTATTATTATTATTATTATTATTATTATTATTATTATCATCATTATTATTGTTATCATGTTTACTATTGTTATTATGACTATTATCACTTTTATTGTAATTTTATTATTATTATTATTGTTGTTGAAAGAGAGAGAGAGAGAGAGAGAGAGAGAGAGAGAGAGAGAGAGAGAGAAAGAAAAAGAGATGGAGAGAGTAAGAAATAGAGAATTTAGCGGCCATACAACCTATGAATGACAGAGTGGTGTGATAACCGCACAACAGTGGAAATGGCATAGTGACGTGCCAAAAATGGAATCCGTCGCGCATGACCTAAAACTGTTACCGACACTAGTACCTCCTTTAGGAAACGTGAGGTGACCTGTGACCTGGCCCGAGAAACCAAGGTCAGAACGAAATCCCCCACCGCTTCGTCAGCAGAACCAGCCACTTCACCAGTCCACACTGTTTTGTGTTTGTTATCAAAGTGTGTTGTCCTCGAGGCAGATACAGAGTAAAACCCTATCACTGTCCAACCAGTTCAGTAGGAGTTTCTCTAAAACAATATATAGCCTAACTGACAGAGAAAGAGAAAGAGGGGGTGAGAGAGAGAGAGAGAGAGAGAGAGAGAGAGAGAGAGAGAGAGAGAGAGAGAGAGAGAGAAAGGTAGATAAAAAATATAGAGATAAAGGTAGGGATAAAGAGAAAGAGAAATGGGGGAGAGAGAGAAAAAAAGAGAAAGAAAGAGAGAAAGGGGAAGGGAGAGGAGAGAGAGAGAAAGAGAAAACTCGATAAAAAAAAAAAAAAAAAAATTACAGAGCGAGGTAGAGACTAGAATCGTATTGTAC
>NC_061821.1:1489740-1494740 GCF_019202785.1 Penaeus chinensis | reverse complement strand
GAAAGGAAGATTTATCAGTTTACAACTGATATGTAGCTGTAGTAGTAGTAGAAATTGTCAAATATATATATGTGTGTGTGTGTGTGCGCATATATATATATATATATATATATATATGTATATATATGTATATATGTATATATCTATATATAAATGCATGTGTATATATATATGTACATATATATATATATATATATATATATATATATTATAGATGTTATATAGATATAAATATATTATATACATAAACGTATTATATATATAAATATATATTATATATATAATGTATTACATATACAATATATTATATATATAAATATATTATATATATAAATATATTATATATATATAAATATATTATATATATAAATATTTTATGCACACACACACACACACACACACACACACACACACACACACACACACACACACACACACACACACACATAAATATATATATATATATTATATATTATACGTATAAAATAATATAATATATTATATATATACAATATACATTATAAAAATAAATATTATATATATATAAATGCATTATATATTATACATTTATATTATATATATATATGTTATATATATGTAGATATATTATATATCTATATAAATATACATATATGAATATATTATATAATATATATGTAACTATATTATATATATATATATATATATATATATATATATATATATATATATATATATATATGTATGTGTGTGTGTGTGTGTGTGTTTAAATATATACACATAGATGTGCATTTGGTGCATGCTTGTAAGTGGCTATTTTATGAACAATATGTGTCTGCGTCATTGTGTGTGACTTAATAATATACATATACATACTTAATTTAATGTGGTGGCTAAACTTTTAAAAAAAATTGTACTTGTAGTTTTTATTAATTATCAAGTAACGAGAATAGCACTTGCAAAAAAAAAAAAAAAAAAAAATCATACCACTGACTTTTGTAATATATAGCGAGAAGAGCATTCACAATGAAACGAAAATTATTTTTGTAGGGTGCGTTAAAATAAAAAAAAAATCGTCATTGTCAATTTTACTTGTTTAACGAATTTTGACATTTTTAGCATCGAATGTGCATTGTTTGCGGCTGATATTTGCAATATTACAATATTTGCAATAATATAAATTTTTATTTTCGAAGGTGGATAATTATAACCATTCGTTAAGTTAATAATCATAATCTAAGTATTGTATAAGTGTCATTTTTTCGTCGGGGAGGAGGGATACAAGCCTAAAGATTTTCCAATGAAAGGGAAACGAAGTAAAATAGAATGTCATTGGAAATTGCGGATGGGGGGGGGGGGGGGGTAAGGGCGAATCCAAGGCCCGATTATTAATTAAATAGAATAATGTAATTAATTCGAATAATGTCTCTCCTCTTACCCCATCCCTCTAGATGATAATGATGAGGATGGTGATTATAATAGTGTTAATTATGATGCTAATGATCGTTTAGTGGTGATAATGACCATGATGATAATAAAGAGACTAATGATATTGATAATAATAATGATGATAGTAGTAATGATGATGATGCTAATAATAATGATGATTATAACAATGATAATAATAGCAATAATGACAATAATAGCAATAATAATAATAATATTAATAATATGATATTGATAATGAGATGATAATAACAATAGTAAAAGCAATGATGATAATAATGATGATAGTGATAATAATGATAATGATAGTAATATTATTCATTAGTATTCATTTCCATTTATAAATTTTTCTTATTTCTTTTTTTATCTTTTGCGACATACATTTGTTTTCTGGAATTAAATCTAGAAATGATACGAATAGCCGGCGGAGTTTTTTTTATTTTTTTTTTTTATTATAGTAAATCTTGGCTTATTACGTATTTGCAATAATTTCCCAATTTCCCCTTTCCTATTTGCAATAATTTCCCAATTTCCCCTTTCCTATTTGCAATAATTTCCCAATTTCCCCTTTCGTGGTAACCTTCCATTAACAATTATGATAAATATGGGCTTTATACTTCAACTTAATGGAACCGATATTAAATATTTTTCAGTCTCATAATTGAGTTTCAGTATTATTATAAACACCATCGTTATTAAGACGTTAATTAAAAGTACTTCGTATTGCAATGGTCATTAGTCTACCTTTATCACTGTTACTACCTGCAAACCTTATGTAAATTATTTTTCCATGTTAACTTATTAACGTTTATATGTAATCATATTGTTATTATCATACATGATTACTGCTGTTGTTTTTTTGCTTTTGTTAATGCTTTTAATAGAGAATTAATTAATTCATTCACCTATTTTCGAATCCCTCCCTCCATGATTTGCTATTTTTTATACCTTTCGTTGCACGGCTAAAAATTATGAGAAATAGATTGCAAGTTGCACGGTAACCCCTCATACCTTTTTATATCTCATATAAATGAAGATTAGTATTAGTCTTAGTAATTAGTATTAGTAATCAACGACGAAATTTTTGAAAACGAAAGGATAAAACAAAAGAGGATCGTCACAGGAGGGGATTACGTGCGTATATAGGATCCGATGCGATTATTAAGTGTTTTTTAACCTGATCTCTTCAGTATATTCAAATACTTTACAACAAACTAATTCCTAGAATTATTATTATTACAGAATTCAACAGGAGATACCGTTATAAGCTACGTAGACAACTTCACGTAACGAAGAAAAGATGGACAGAATCATTAACGGCAACGATTCGGTAAGTAATCGGGATATTTTTATTTATTTGTGTTTTATCGATCTATATCTTCCTGTCCATCTATCTATCTGGCTGGCTGTCTATCTATTGGTTTATTTTGAATGTTATTTAAAAAGAAATGTTAACTTTTCAACCTCATTGTCGGTGATTTTAATATTTGATAAAATTATATGAATTTTATGTATAAATCTATGTGTATATATGTATATATATATATATATATAGTGACAACGCTTGTTATTTTCATGAGCGTTACGAGTAAAATCTTTATTTGAAACTTTTAAAGAAACATCAAACATTATCAACAGACATATTTAGTTCATAAAGCCAAAAGAAAAACTATGAAAATGCTAAGATTCGTACGCAATATTCCATTCACAATTGGTGTTTTAAAGAAAAATAATCGGCGTCTGTCCCAAAAATTGAAAAGGTGAATTGGAAATCAGAGTGTGAAGATGATATTAATCAGGGTGGAATCACTTAAGAAAAAATCGGCTGACATTCATGAATCCGAATTTCGAAAGAAGCTCTTTGTTCGTTACCCTTTTGTTATAAAGTTATTCTTCGTTAAATCTAGTGTAAATTCATATACAAGAATTTAGTCTTTTTATCATCGGAATTTGCATATATTTCAATTCCTTTTGAGTTACCTTCCCGTTCTATCCTGTGATTTATTTAATTATTATTTTATTTAATCATTACTTACGTGAGAATTGCCTTTATACTCGCTATCCCTTTCTCAACCCGCGCCCTCCCCCCCCCCACATAATTTTTTTATGCTGAGGAAAATAAAATATTTAACAAAATATTCAATGTTGATTTATGTACTAGTGATAAAATACTTCTCAAAGTTATGTCTATAGTATATATATATATAAAACGTTTTAATAATTAGTTGTTATTAATGACAACATAAAATTTTGAATTTTATGAATTTGTTTTTCATATATAGCTTTTTATATACTGTACAACTGTTTTTATTACTTTTTTCTTTCAGGCTATTGACGACATGAAAGTATTCACCGGAACGCTCGTCCATGCCACGGAAGACACCCCGATGTTAATACTCGAAAACATGGCCATAGGTGTTTGTAGAGGAAAGGTAGGGGGGGGGGGATGGGTGAGTGTGTGTGCGCGCGCGCGCGCGCGCGCGCGCGTGTGTGTGTGTGTGTGTGTGTGTGTGTGTGTGTGTGTGTGTGTGTGTGTGTGTGTGTGTGTGTGTGTGTGTCGCTCAACCATTCAACTGCCTCTTCAACCATCCAACCAATCAACTCTCCAACTATGCAACTCTTCTCAAGCAACCATTAAACCAATCAACCTAAATTTCTTCTCGGCCAATTAGCTTCCATCTCTTCTCAGCCAATCAGCTTCCATCTCTTCTTAGCCAATCAGCTTCCATCTCTTCTCGGCCAATCAGCTTCCATCTCTTCTCAGCCAATCAGCTTCCATCTCTTCTCAGCCAATCAACTTCCATCTCTTCTCAGCCAATCAGCTTCCATCTCTTCTCGGCCAATCAGCTTCCATATCTTCTCAGCCAATCAGCTTCCATCTCTTCTCGACCAATCAGCTTCCATCTCTTCTCAGCCAATCAGCTTCCATCTCTTCTCAGCCAATCAGCTTCCATCTCTTCTCAGCCAATCACCTCTTCCCAACAGATAGAATTCGTGGCCTCTGCATCCGAATTGGAAACCTTGAAGAGTAAACACAATATCTCAGATGACAACATTATTGCTTTGAGTTCGAGGTAAGTGCGTTTTTTTTCTTTTAGATTATTTTACGGGTTTGAAAAGACTGATTAGATAAATAGGGAGAAAGATTATGTTATGTGTTTTATTGGGTTGTTGGTGAGAGCGAATGCTGTGTTGTTTGTAAGTGGTATTTGTAAGTTTGATAAATCTAATGTGAACACAGTCACTCAGACACACACATAAATACAATGATATAATTCACGTACAAACACACAAACGAACAAATGAATACACAACAAATTTTCACTCCACGTTCAACTTCTCCCTCATTTCCCCCTCCCCCACCACCACCTCCCTCTCTTCCTCCACCACCACCTCCCCCCCTCCTCCACCACCACGTGTCCCCTTACCATCCACCTCCCCACTACCATGATTACACTGTTATTATTATTATTATTATTATTATTATTATTATTATTATCATTATCATTATTATCATTATTTCCATTGTCTCCACCTCCCCCTCCCCCTCCAGCCAGTTCCTAATGCCGGGTCTC
>NC_061821.1:1462240-1479740 GCF_019202785.1 Penaeus chinensis | reverse complement strand
TTCTTAGAATATGGAATAAAGCAGTCAGGCGTACGCATACAGCATGGCAAGCTTTTTCCTTCCTTCCTATGTATGATGGCTGTAAATTACTGAGCTTAATGATTTTACTTTTTCCAACTCAGATAGTTTTTTGATATTCCAGTATGAAACAACATATACGTATATATTGATGAACTGTCTCGCTTCTTCCACAAATATTCATCACCTTTTTAATTTAATAATGCTACAATTTTAAAATAACCTTTAGATTTAATAAAGTGTCATTTTACATTCAATTAAAATAAAATATACATATTCAAATTTCAGCATTCCAAATTCGGCCTTATATAGTATATTTACACACACCTTTCAATCACAAAATAATGAATATATATCACACAATATTTTGAAAAGTCTGAAACATATCTAATTTAATGGAAATATTACAATAAACTGTTATCATAAATAATAATAATAATAAAAATAATAATATCAATGAATATCTAAGCCAAATGCTACAATTACACAAATAAATCACAAACTGAAAGAATGACAGAAAGAGTGAATGATCAAGCGATAAATAACAAGTCGTAGCTTTGGAAAATTTGAAGAAATCAGATAGGTTTGAATATAGCTACATCTTCCCTTATAGTAGAAGATATACAATAATGTGACACCTGACTGCAGTTAACCACATATTATTCATAAATGTAAAAATATCTCAGTTTAAGCTATCTGTTTCAGAACAAAGCTCATCCAATAATTTTTTTCTTTTTAATTACCACCTGGAGGAATCTATCGATTTAAAATAATAATGCTTTATTCTTTTCTCTCATGTCTGTGTTAAAGAGAAGAAAAGAAATCGCTCCGGAGCTTTTGGGAAAGAATTCCAACACTTTTTTTTTTTCTTTAAATCTAGTATCTTCTTCTACTCTTACCGGGTGACTGTGTTGTTGTCCTTAGAATAAAAGATGTTTCCTATCTTTTTTCATACATGTTATGTCAATAGTAAATCATAAAAAATATATGCAAAGCTTAAAAGAAATTCAATATCCTTGCAAAAATACAGAACTAAAACACTAAGAATTCATAACAAGGGAAAAGAAACATTATACATATTACAAATTTTTGCAATGCAAATGTACCAATACATATAAATGGTAATGATGATGATAATAATAATAATAATAATAATAATAATAATAATAATAATAATAATAAAAATAATAATAATAAATAATAATAATTATGATAATACTATCAAGAATATGATGATACTACTACAAAGGATAATGTATACCAATTTGTGCTTCTAATGTTCATGCATTTAAAAAAGTGCATGTTACCCATAATTCCTCAGCGCTCCAGCAATATCAAATAAAAATCAAAACATCATACGACTGTAAATGAAAAATAACATATTGGTGTATACATATATATACCCATGAAAAAGAAAAATCAATACAAAAATGAAGCAAAAAAAAAAAAAAAAAAAAATTATATATATATAATAATATACTGCAATGTAAAAAGTCTGACCTGAGAACATGGGAACGACTGAAGAAAGAAAGAAAGAAAGAGAAAGAGAGAAAAAGTGAGAGACAAAGACAGAGAGAAAGGGTTAAAAAAAAAGAAAAAAAAAAAGAAGAGAAAAGAAGCAACAGGTCTATTCAAGACATGCACTGGAACAGAGTTATATTGTCAACTAACAACAGCTTGCAAGCTAAAACATATCTAAATGAGTTTTCACATGGAAGCATCAAAGCCAAGGACTCTACAGTAACTCTTCTGCATATAATAAACACTGACAGTACAGAATACACAAAGTTTGTGACTGTATGCACTTTGAAAAGAAGAAAGAAATAAGAGAAAGAAAAAAAAGGGGCTTTAATTCAAATCTATATTAACATAAGAGGGAGTTTATATACAAAGGACAAAAAAATATATATATATATATAACTTTGTACAAACAAGGGCAAAACAGCGCTAGGGAAAGAAATTGTCGAGGAGAAATCCCCACAAATAATGCAAATGAAAGAAGACAATCATCCTCTTAAACTGGGAGAAATTTTTCTCGTCTTATTCACCTAAACTCAATATGAGTGAAAAAAAAATAAAAAAAAAAGATATATGAAAACAAAAAATAAAGTAATAATAATAATAATAATAATAATAATAATAATGATAATAATAATAATGAAAAACCAATAAATACACTTCACTATTCAAATTTCTCTTCTTTAAATATAAATGCACTTTGGAATGTATATATATGTAACCTTTTTTTTTTGTGGTTCTCTTGCAATTCTAGTTTGGCTATTAACAGGAGAAGAAAAGTCTTAGGGTTACGTTAATGTGAACATCATTACACTGCATTCACAAGGTAACTAAATACATAGTGATACGTTAGCTGTTGTATTACGCTAAGGAAAAAAAAAAATTGAAAAAAATTTCCTCTCGACATCTTAACTTCACATTACTGGAGCAAGAATCTCTAATGAGTAAAAATTATGGCATGACCTGACTTCAATATGAGGTCAGGTTACAGAAATTAACTTAACTGTACACATGCGGAGAACGAGACGAAGCCTAATCCGTGAAAATAAACTCCACCACAAATCCCGCTGGCTTTCTTTGATTTCTTCAATGTCATCCTCGTCTTATGCCAACAAGTCACCTATCCCATGGGAAAATAACAGTCCTCAGGAATCGACTAATAATTTCACAATAATGATCAACGGAGAAGTTGAACTGTGCATGATTTTTTCAAAGTAAAAAAAACATAAAAAGGTAAAGGGGGATACTGAATTATTTTCTTTCTTTTGGAAAACTGTACATTCACAAACACAAACAAAATTTCAAGTTATCACAAATAATAATAAAAAATCTTTTTAGAGATACGATCAGAAAGTGGCACTGCGATGCAAATTTAAGTTCCTCATTCCTTTATCAATGGGGGCACCCTGGCACAGACTGAATGCTTGATTACTTTTTTTTTCTTTTTTTTTGGGGGGGAGGGGTTAGCTTTACACATAATCTACATTTTTTATTCCTTATCTCTGGTCTTAAAGTGCCTGGCCCTCTTTAAGTTCTTAATAAAAAAAATCTATTAAAAGTGGTATCATCTCTACTATGCAGTCAACTGAACTTCTACCTACAAAATATTAGATTCTTGTTAAATTGCAGAATCTTGTTTATCATAAAAGAAAAAAAATACATCTGATGTCCATATTTTCTATACAAGTCCTGGCTAAAAGAAACAAAAACAAACAAAAACATTGCTGTGATCATAAAACAAAACCAAAATGTGAAGATTAAAAAAAAAAAAAAAAAAAAAAAAAAAAAAATTAACTGTGAAAAGCCATGTCTCAATGAAGCATTCTACCACTGAACTTTGTGCCCATACCAAGCACACATCTTTCTTTGTGAAAGATGTGCTCTTATTGGTACTGACTCTTAGCACCCTGTTAACTTATGGAAAAGAAGTTAAAAAAAAAAAGAAAAAAAAAAAAAGAAAGCATGAAAACAAAATAGAAAACATTGCTCAAGAAATATTTTTTTTCTACATAACCGCAAAAATCATCAAACAATTTAACAAATATGGAACCAAATTTCTCGTTAACCTGTGCTACATGTCTTTTACCTAAACAACTAACTGCACAAAAAAATGTCTTTTTAAGCCAGAAGAATTAGCCAGTGAAATAACTTTTCCCCGTCATTACCAGCTCCTTAAGCAACCCAGCGTCAATCACGCCCGTAAGTCCAACTGCCGCATATTCGCCAACCACTGAATATCTACATAACCACTTACACACAATACTACACTGTAGAGCATAGGAATAAAAACAAGTCTGTTGTAATCCATAGATATGATATGGCAAGCAAAGGGAGCTACATGGGGAGCAAGAAATATCATGATCTGTTTTCCTGGCAAGAGGAAAGGGCTGATTATGATTATTAATATCGCCCTTCTTTTCTCTTCGTTTTCCTTTCTTAATGATAAAAAACAGTCTCCTTTCTCTTAGAGGATCATGAAATCTCTTTAATCTCTTTTAAGAGGATGTAGTCTTGGATGACGTGGGAAGAGATGAGGTTTGTTTGTAAGCTACGTAAAACAGGAATATCGGGAAAGCTTACAAAATGCACCTAATTACAGGACTTGTTTCCCTTTTCTCTTATTTGTGTGTGCTTCTGATATAACATAAAAATTGTGAATGGAGAATACCTGTGTATTATCAAAGGGAAGGGTGGTTTCACTCTGAGAAAAATGCTAAATGAAACTGATTAAAGAAAAGGGAATTTTGCATTTAAGGCAAAAAACAGGACTGGAAAAAAGTGGATGGTTATCTAAGAAAAAATAAAATAAAATAAAATAAAGTAAAAATTTAAAAAAAGCAATTTCAAGTAGGAAGCCTAAAGAGTTGAGAGACATAATGAAAAAAACTACAATACCATGGGGAAAAAAGGTTTAAAAAAAAAAAGAATGATGAAAAAAGAAAAGAAAAGAAAAAAAAAAAAAAAATAGCACAGCTTATGCAATCATGTAATCATGTACTCGAACAGGATGCCTCAAGCCCGATGACAGCACCCATGAACAGAGAGTAGACATGCTGAGGACTGGGACTAGGCTCCGAGGGTAGTGATCCTGTCTTTGTTACTCTTGTTGTTGTAGTTTGTTGTTATCTCTAAACATGCTTAAATAATTATCTTCATTGTCATCAAAGAGGATAATGGGTACACTTTATAGACGATCAGAATTGGTTTTTCTGTCTTTCGTCTTTTTTTTTTCCTTTTGTCTTGTTTTTCGTATTTTTTTCTTTTTAACTTGAAGGATCTTTGAATAATCTGACATTGTTTCTTGTGGTATCAATGTCTTCTTATTTCATCATCTTCTTCTTCTTTGTTCTCAATCTGCATTGATCTTTCACCTTCTTCTGTGAATGCTTGAAATTAGTTGTAAACAGGGTGAAGATTGAGGTGCAGGTGATGGCGCGGAGACTCGTGCTGACTGGAGGTCCCCTGCTGTTGCTCCCTCCGAACCTTGATAGAAGCCAGGATGTGCAGGACCATTGCCTTGCAGTCACCGCACACGATCATCAGTTCCCCTCGCAGCCTCTCCTCCGCCTGGGTGGTCCGCGAGCGCTGTTTCTGTTTCCTTTGGGGTTGAAAGGAAGGGGGAGGCAAAGAAATTTTCCATTAGTCTCATGAGGGATGGTACAGAATGTAATGTATGCTGAACTTCTTTGTCCATTAAATTCAAAACATTACTAACCTCAAAATTAGACTAAAAAAGAGGAAATGACAAGTATATATGCACAATTCTTGAAAATATACTTATTTTCAAATACATCCATGCACAAACTGATAGAAAATAGCAGAGAGAGAGAAAAGGTCACCCCTCTCTCTCAACCCCAGAAAACATTCAAGTAAACCGTTCCTTACTTAAAGAAGTGATGTAACTGCATGCATAAAATAGTAGAAGTATTTAACAGAAAAAAATCAATTAAAGAATTCTGGAAAAAAAAAAAAAATTATAAAGAAAAGAAAAATGCCACTTACTGGGCTAAAAGGCGTTGCCTGGCAGTTTTACTTTCAGCGACACCGAGAGTCTGAGACCTCACCAGCTTTGGCCTTTTTGGGTGCAAACAGATCATGCGAAGCAGAGGGAGACAAGTCATGCATATTGAAAAATGAAAACCAAGTATAATAAAAACAATATAATTTTAAAAAATGCAAGGGTAAAAAAGGCCATGCATAATGGAAAACACCCAAGAAAAAATGTATACAGTGTGGCTTTTTCTTAAAGAAAGAGAAAGGAAAAGGTTATGGAAAAAAAAAAAAAAAAAAAAAAAAAAAAAGAGAGAGAGAAACAAAAGCCATTTGTCCAACTAATTACTTTAGCTGCTGTACATGCTTTGAAGATAAAAAGCCTGTAGTTGTTGCATATGGTTCAGAGGAAAAAAAAAAAAAATCCATCTTTTCTTGAATGTATGGCTACTGTGGTATTGCATAACTGATCTCAATTGTATAAAAATATTGCACAATAAATTAAATATCTAATTATATGTAATACACTCACTTTCCATAGATAGATTATACTGCCTTGGATGATGAATTATAATACAAAATACTAATAAATAAGATTTTAGTTTTTTTGAGTCTCTCCAAATTTCAACTAATCTGTCTTCTATATGTTTTCTTTTTCTGTGATCTCTGCCAATTATATCAACAAGATAAATTATTTTGTGCATATACATGATTCCATACCTTAATGAATCATTTGCATAAAGCTATACAATATACAAAGATCTCTATGTAACATATTTTTGTTTGGGATAACTTGCACAACCTATGCATTTAAAGTCTTGACTTGTATACAATAACATCTAAATCAACCACAATTACCACACTCAGTTAAACACAATGGGAATCAAGAACAGTTCTTACAAGAAAGGTTTTAGCCAACACACACTCAAACATCAAAAGCAAACAGCACAAGAGCTTACTAACTTGGGTGGCTTTTTCGCCCAAGGGAAGCGGTGCTTGATATCCAGACGACAAATTGTATGGGAGCGCGTGAGGCGACATCTAAGCAAGCAGGGCAGAGAGGGAGATTTATGTGAAACTATATACACAGGATCATTTTTCACATGCAACATTCTGGAGCGTCATCAGTAACCATAGAGAAAGGGAGAGGAAGAGAAAATGATTGGGAAAAAGGAAGAGGGAGGGGCAGGAGGGGGTCAGGATGATGGAGAGGGGAATAGGGAAGAGGAAAAGAGGCAAAAAGGGAGAGATGGAAATGGAGAATGTAAGCTAGAAAGAGAAATAAGAACAAGTAAAAATCATGCAAAATATGTATTTTTTAAAAGTTACGACAAGCATGAACATATTATTTCCAAGCAAGCCAAAAAAACTGCACAAGGTGGTGCAAAAAGAAAAAGAAAAAAAGAAATAAGTTATTCTATAACCCATGCCTTAATGCAGACAAGCAATCACAAGCAGAAAGTCAAAGCATTCAAAACAAATCAACAAAAAAACACAAACACACTTAACCAAAAAAATACTTTTTTGGTAAATGCCTAGCCCCAAACCCTTAACACTTACTTCTTGATGGCTTCATTGACATATGGTGCAGGTGACTGTGCAGGCAGCGAGGCAGGTCCCTCGACAGCTCTTGTGAGGGTTGGTGAGGAAGGTGCCGACCCCACACTGCCACTGACGCTGCTACGTCGTTCTGCGTTCCCACTGCCTGTGCTGTTCCCTGGCAGCTGTAGGTCCTGTGAATACAGTGTTTGGTTAACATTTAACTTTCATTTTGCAATAAGGACAAGGAACTGCTTCCTAAAGCACCTTAACTTTTATATAAATATCTTTTATTTTACAGGGTTAGTTTACTAGTACTCAGACTAGGTCTGATGCATTCTTATTCATCCTAGATTTCAGAGAAAAATGGAAAAGGTATCGTAATAAAGACCCTTTCAAATTTATACCATAATAGAACACACGGCAAAAAAAATAGCTTTACACACTCAGAAGCTGCAGGAAAAAAGAATATACTATATAAGCCAAAAAAATCACTCTTTCAAGTAACCAAGCTTTGGATTTTCTTTTTGTATTTATATGCCATCATGACGCATGCGAAAGGTTAAGTGTAGGCAAAGCTCTGGCTGTCCAAGTTGGCATGCAGCCATTCGTAAAACAGCAACAATTGTGTAAATACATTATCTGAGTGCGTGCATGGACATGAAGCCACGGGAAATTATTATACAGAGCGGTTGCGTCAAGGATCAAATGCCTGGGGTGAAAGCAAGATGTTTTCATATTTTCTCCTCTATAGCTCAAACACGGACACTGAGTGAATAAGATGTTTAGCATACCGTAGCAGAGTGCGTTCAAATTAGCTCCACTAAATTCTCTTTTGACATACTGCTACATATTTTATGCTAACTCAAAGGACAATGCTGTGGGTGAGAGGCAGTTTATGTACATATTTCTGACCAGTGTATGTCTCTCTCATTGAAGGGAAACTCCTCTCAAAAAAAAGATAAGCATCACGAAGCCAGGAACTCGAGAGAGGGAGAGAGAGAGATGGAGAGTGTGTGTATGTAGTTCTTCTTTTGGGCCGGTGGGGTGGGCGGGGTGGGGGGGGGGGAAAAAAAGAGAAAATGAAAAGACAAAAGCTTCACTCTTTCTCAAGATGTCCACAAAAAAGAGAGAAAAAAAAAAAGCCCTTTTATCATTAGCTTTCCTGAGCTGTACCTGAGGCAGGATGTGAGTGCTTGCCGAGTGACTTACGCTCTCTTCGTGCTCTGTTACCTGAATGCGTTTTACGATGTGTTCAGAGATGTTAAACTGCAAAGAAAGTGTGTGTGGCTTTACTCCAGGCAACACCATCAGGACCTCCTAGCCTTTACAGTTATCTTTTACCTTTATTAGTCACTGACATCGGTCACTCGCTTTCAACACCAAGACAAGGTCACCATCCCATCAAATCCTTTATCAAAATGAATAACAAGGAAGATTTGAGGGCAAAAGAGGGAGACTAATACTTTGGCAATTTGATGCTGGGTTAGTAAATAGCTCTTTGTATCCTCCAATGTTGTCTAAAGAAGCTTTCTAATGCCCAGAAACTGCTTCGAGATGGGGGTGGGGGCTAAGGGGTTGAAGACGCAGAATGGGGACTGGGGGAACAAAATAAGGTCAAAGAAAGGGGAAGAAAAATATAATGCCTTCTCACACTTGTTTGTCTGTCTGTCCTCATGAGACAGAATATTCTAAAATCATGCACCTTATATGTGCTCTACCATGCAACCTCTGTAATTGGTCTTGTGATATATTTGTGCAAGAATTATCTCTCTAATGAATTCAGCTCACCAAAACGTAAAGGCGTCTACTGACATTTTCCACGCCCTTTTTCTGTAAGATTTGAAAATTTTAACTTTCTTTTCCTCTTTTGATTAGTTATCTTTTGGAACTACAAACAAAATACTCACATCTTTCATTAACCTGTATCATAATCTATTACTATAACAACTTGGTATCATCCTTTCCGTACATCTAAGTCATTCACCTCTACAATAACATATAAATAATATTCACCAACATCCTCTTTACAAACACACAGAAACACTCATGCACATTGACTACATAAAACCATTAACAACTATTTATCACTGTTATTCAAAAAAAAAAAAAAAAAAAAAAAAAACATGAACACTATGCAATACAAATACACATATATATCCAATAAACAATAGAAAATTCTTTTCTACTCAAACATTAACTTTTGGATCAAGCATACCACTGATTCATAAATCTATGTTATCTCATTTCAATAAAAGAAAATGCCCTGTGGAAAAAAGAAAAAAAAAGTAAAAAAGAAATATATAAAAGACATAAGAAAAATTATCTTAATGTTGCCAAACCTCTTATCAAAAAAAATATATAAAGAAAATAATAATAAAAAGTAATAAATAATAATGGCTAATGACTATAAGTAATGATCATTTACCAAGAGAGCCTGTGCATTTAACACTATTCTCTTCTTTTCTTCACATTAAATCAGGTTATCAATTATGAATTCAGAGGGTAATCAACTTTGAATTCTGCAGAGTTAATTAAGTTAGCAAAATCATCTGTCCTAAAGAGCCTCATAAGCCTAAACTGCACAATCAAACACCTGACTTCTCTGCCATATTTGCAAAGGTAAAGAGAGGGAAGAAGTCTCGTAAAATGCTTGCAAAAGGAAGTTCCATTTGCATACCACATCTGTTCCAATCTTGTGTTCCAATCTCTAGAGATGAACTAGGCTCATTTATCTTTATCCAATATCCATACAGAAAAAAATCAAATAAAAAAAATTATTACAACTAACACCTTACATGATAATTAACAAAATAAATGAAACCAAAAACTTAATGTGAAAGGGGACCATAATACTAAGATCTCACAAGAGAAAATCTATCGACAGAAGTAAATAAATGTAGTCAAGTTTTCATACACAATATGGATAATTGAGACAAAAAAAAAAAAAAAAAAAAAAAAGTGAATACAAAAACACAAGTAAACGAATAAAAGAAAAACATGAAAATCAAAAGATGTAAACAAATCTATGACCTAAAATAAAGGAGCCAAAACACAGATAATTTATTAGATGCTAACCGTAAGTCTCGACAAAATGGAGCGAGGCAGAGACATGTCTTCGTCCTCCTCTCGCGGGGACAGCGCCTGTGGGGTCAGCATCTGCACAGGGATGTTTGAAAAGTGCTCGGTGGGGATGCGCATCTGCCAGGGAATGAAGAGAACAATGACATAATGAACAATAAAGGAAAAGGAAAGAGGAATATAAAGGATGGGATTTGTAAAGTTAGGACACATGAAAAATGGAAGCTTTAAGAATATGAAAAGAAAAGAAAAAAAAAAAAGAAAAAAAAATGTACAGTCAAGAGGAATATGGAAGGAATTAATTGTGGAATCTATAAAAAACAACAACAGAATCCTTCAATGTGAACAAAATGTGAAAAGAAGTTATGGCCTTGATTTTCTTCCACTCTAAAATGAAAAAAAAAAAAAAAAAAAAAAAAAAAAATACACCACAACACATAAAAAATAATGTGCCAAACACCCCCACCTCCAAAGCCTCACCTTAGTAACACACTTCTTGCACACTGTTCTCTTGCAAAGTCTGCAATCCTGTCCTCTTGGGCCGAAGAAACCGAAGCGCGTCTTCATGCACAGGAAGCAGATCTTGCCCTTGGCCATGTCCTCCTTGATGGACAGGTCGAGGGGCAGGGCTTCCAGGTCGGCCTTCGTCAGGACGTTGCGGATGTGAACCACCTCCTCCAGGGTGAGGGCCAGGCAGTCGAGCCGGGACGAGAAGTGTGCCTGGGGGAGAAGGGGAGTGGTTAGAGTCTTATGTAGTTGCGCGAAGTCGTACACAGAAAACAAAAAGGGTACGTGATGCAGTTATGCAAAGATATGACATGTATGGTTAGACACAGATTATGTCAAGGATGAATTAACCCTAACAACTGGAACTAAAAAAAACACTAATAATAGCAATAAAAGAAAGAAAGAGCGAAAAAAATAATAAAATAAAAGAAACAAACAAATAAAAAACAACAATAATAACAAAAAGGAAATAGAGGAAACCCTCACCGACGACAGGAAGTCCCTCTGCGTCTGCGACGTGGAGGGGATGAAGTCCTGGTGGGCGGGGGACATGGGCGCCGACGAGTTGGTGGACTGGGGCATGGACGAGGGCGGGGTGATGGAGTTGGAGGAGGGGCGAGCCTGGGAGGGCGTCTCGCACAGGGTGATGGAGTGCCGTCGCTCTGGGGTGCCCGTGCTGCCGTACTTGGCCAGGTCGAACGCTGTAATGAAAGGGGGCGGTCAGGACAACGCTCTATTTATACACGCTCTCCCTACGTACGTGTACTAGGCATACCTCTGGGAAAAAAACACCCTTTTGTCAACCCTTGTTGATACGTGGAAGTTATATTTATATCCTGAAGTTATTTTATTGACGTCGACGAGCAAAATACAACGCGCTGATACAACACAACAAACATAAACAACTAAAAAACGTAAAATAACCCCCCCCCCCAAACCCATAACCCTCAAACCCCATCCTCCCCATCCGAACCCTGACCACCCATTACATACCCTACCATACCCTACTCCCATACCCAATTACATACCCATGCGCGACCATGGTGACGTGGGCGGCGAAAGGGAGTTGTTGGGCGAAGGACTGCGGGGGGAGGTAGCCTTGATGAGGGGCGTGTGTCCCAGGCGCGGGCTCGAGGGCGGGATGTCGCTCAGGTCATCGTCGTCCTCGTCCTGTGGAAGGGGAGAGAGAGAGAGGGGAGATTAATGGAGGGAAGGGGCAATGCGGAGAGGAAAGAAGAGGGAGATGGAAAGAGAGAGAAAAAGGGGGGAGAGAAATGGAGGGATGGGGCAATTCGGAGAGGGAGAGAGAGAGAGGGAGGGGGAGAGAGTGAGGGGAGAAAAAGAGAGGGGAGAAATGGAGGGAAGGGGCAATTCGGAGGAGAGCCAAAAAGAGGGGAGATAGAAACACTTTGGAGAAAGTTAGATAGATAAACGGATAAATAAATAATTATCTCGATGAAAACCAAGTTCAACCTTAGACTCTAGATGCATAATTTAATGGCATGATATGAACATCTATTACAAAGGGAATAAGTTGTGTGTGTGTGAGAGAGAGAGAGAGGGAGGAGGAGATGAAGAGAAAGAGGACTGAAAGATGAAGAAGGAGAATGTCCATGAAGAAAAATTCACACACAAAAAAATAAAAAACGAGAAACAGAGAAAGATAAAGACTGACAGGAACAGAAACAAGAGAGAGAAAAAGACCAAAACAGAGAAGGAGAAAGAGAAGGAGATAAAGAAATAGAGAAAGATAAAGATTCACAGGAACAGAAAACAGAGAAAGAGAAGGAAATCGAGAAATATAGAAAGATAAAGATTCACAGGAACAGAAAAAAACAAAATAAGAGAAGGAGATAGAGAAACAGAGAAAGATAACGATTCACAGGAACAGAAAAAAGAAAAAAGAGAAAGACTAAAACAAAGAAAGAGAAAGAAGGAGATAGAGAAATACAGAAAGATAAAGATTCACAGGAACACAAAAAAACAAAATAAGAGAAGGAGATAGAGAAACAGAAAGATAACGATTCACAGGAACAGAAAGAAGAAAAAAGAGAAAGACTAAAACAAAGTAAGAGAAAGAAAAAGGAGACAGAGAAAGAGAAAGCCTTAAACAGAGAAAGGGACAGAGAAAGAGATAGTCAGAGATACACAGAAAAAAAAAAACCCAAAGAGAGAGAAAGAGAAGAGAAAAAGAGAGACCGCTGGTGGTGTCGACTCACCTCCGCGGACAGATTGAACCTGGGCGCCTGGATGAGCTTCCGCCGCGGCTTGGGCGTCGGGTCGTTCAGGACCAAAGGCCGGGACGTCTCCACCACTGCAACGGGAGGAGAGGAACGTTAGTCAGGTCACGGCAACGTTTCACGAATGACACAAAAATCATGGCGAGGTTTCCGCAACTGCTATAATAAGTTCATTAGATAAGAGCCACGTCTTTGTCAATGCAATGAAAAGAAATCATAGATCATTAGTTCATAGCAACCTTTCTACCAATGTAATACATAAATATATATATCAAATATAAATATACATACATATATATTACATATACACATAGAAACACGTTAGTTGTTATTCGAATATTCTGTGTCGTATTTCCGTCCACCTCGTTATGACAAACAGACGGAGCAACGGCGGGAGGGAAAAATACCAGAAACATAGCCACATTCGGGCAAACAATACCGTGAGTAAAAAGAGGGCGCCGGGTTAGGAATAACAAACGGCGACGAGCGACAGCGCTAAATATATTAAATGCACAAATGAGGAAAAAGGACACTAGAATATATAAAAAAAAAAACGAAAATTGGAAATGCAAATATAATAATAATAATAATAATAATAATAATAATAATTTCGAAGTTGAAAACTATCACATAAGAAAAGACAATGAGAAACGAAAGAGAGAAAACAGAGAATACGTATAAAAGAACAAGATTAAAAGAAAATGTAAAAAATACACCCGCCCACACGCCCACAACACACCAAACTCACATTCCCATAAATATGCAAATGACCTCAAAAGCGCGCCGTTTCGACAAAAGCAAACGTCACCAGGCAAAGCGCCATCACCCCTTCACAGCAGGCCTCCCCCCCCTTGCCCCTTCCCTTCGCTTCCCTCCTCTCCCTCCCTTCCTCCCTCCTCCCTTCTTTCTCTCCCCCTCCCTCCCTCCTCGCTTCCCCCCCTCCTTACATTCCTTCCTTTCCTCCCTTCTCCCTCCCCCTCCTTTATCACCCCCTGCCCCGCCCACGCTCTCTCACCCGGATACAAATAAGATATTTATCGCTAATATATGACTTACTATTTATAAATGTCGTAATTTTTCATATTTTTTCCTGTGATACGATATTTTTGCCATTTTCGTTGTGCACATACATACATACATACGCGCGCATTATATCATTTATATACCTTTTCATTCCCTCTCTTCGTCGCTTAATCTCTCTACTTGCCTCTTATTAAATCTCATACATTTCTCTTTATCACTCTTTTCATCACAGACATCTCCGCGATTCCCAACCTTATCTTTCATCAGAAACAAAATCCCTCTATTGTGAACCGACTCCCCCCCCTCCCTCCCCTCTCCACGCCCAGCAAATACAAGTGGGCGTTATCCGATAACAGCAGCTCTATCATTCTGTTTGCTTACCCCCCTACCCCCCTACCCTCTCCCCTCTCCCTTTTGAACTCTTACCAGGTTCCCTCTGGATCTTCACTTCAGGTATCTCCTCTTTCTTTTTCTTTCTCTTTCTCTTTCTCTCTCTCTCTTTCTCCCTCTCTCCCTCCCTACGACAAAAAAATAGAAAACATCGTAACTAAGCGACGCCGACGGGAAGACAGAAAACAAAAAAACCAAAAAGAAAAAAAGGCAAAAATAACAAACTCGTTACCCAAGGTGCCACCCGACATCTTGGCACTCAAGGAGGAGATGCCACGAAAGAGTGAGAGTGCCACGATGTGCCCGTTCCAAGGGGAAAATGAGAGGAGAAGAGAGGGGGGGGCGAGGGGAAGAGAGGGAGAGGGGAAGAGAGGGAAGGGAAGGAGAGCGGAGGAGAGAGGGAAGGGAAGGAGAGCGGAGGAGAGAGGGAAGGGAAGGAGAGCGGAGGAGAGAGGGACGAAGGGGGGAGAGGTGTGGAGGAAGAAGAGAGGGACAGAGAGGGATGGAGAGTGGGAGGGGAAAAAGGGGGAGGAGGAGAGAAAGAAGGAGATGGTGGGAAGGGGAGAGGAAGGATGGCGTGCAGGTGAGGGAGGTGAGGGAGATGAGGAAGGAGGAGGAGGAAGATGAGGATGTGGGGATGAGGGAGGGGGGGAGTATGGAAGGAAAAGAAGGGGGAAAACGAGTAAAAAAAAATAATGCAAAACTAACAACGAAAATAACAAAAACAATAAAACATAAACACTACATAATTAAGGCCTACACTCACTGCCATTAGCGTTGGTGCTGAACAGCCAGCTAAGAGCTAGGCACCCTGAACAGAAGCTTCTAGAATTCACGTCGCGCCCCTGACATCCCCAAAATGAACAAAACTTGCAAAATAACAAAAACTAAAACAACAACAACGACAACAACATTTATAACCATATTACTTGCATCAAAACAATATGAGAAATAAAAAACAATATTAATATGAATAAAACCACCCAAGCAACAGCAACAACAACAACAAAGAAACGCACACTTTAACATACTCAAAATAAACGAAAAATACAACAACAACAAAACAAAATAAAACAAAAAATTTCGTGTTCCGCTCGTCTTCCGTTTTTTGTTGCTTGGAAATAACAACGTCATAGAAAACGGCAGTCCACATTGGTTTGGATTAGGGAAATAAAGAAAGCGAGAAAAAAAATGCATAAATCAATAAATCTATGTATAAACAGTTAAGTAAATGTATAGAAAAATAGATAAATCAACACAATTGCAAAGTAAAAAGGCCTGAAAAAATAGTTAACGAATAGAAAATATCCCCTCCAAAAAAGTTTACAAAGAAAAAACAAGAAAAAAAGGAGAAGAGGAAGAAAATAACCATGGAACAAGCTAAAATATAAAAGCACAAGAATGGCCCCCGTGTCCAGGATGGCCAACCAGAATGGGGCCCACACATCGGTAGGCCTAACGGAGAGGGAAGAAAGGAACAGGGGGGGAAAGTCTACGGGGATCCACGCCATGTTTTATTTAGTGGGCTAGATTCTTTCAAGGTCTTTTTCCTTCTCCGCAACTGTGTTCATATACACCGCACTCTTGCAACAGCTGCTGCATGTTATCGGCATGTTAGGATCTCGGAGGAGGGGAAAAACAGTCAATGGCTTTTCTGCTAAAGTTGCGTGATTGAGCGAGAGGGGAGCAAGTGGGGAAGAGAGAGAGAGAGAGAGAGAGAGAGAGAGAGAGAGAGAGAGAGAGAGAGAGAGAGAGAGAGAGAGAGAGAGAGAGAGAGAGAGGGAGAGAGAGAGAATGAGACAGGGAGAGGAAGGGAAAGAAAGGGAGAGGGAGGGAGAGAGAGATGAAGAAAGTAGATTTCCTCTGTCCTAGACGGATTGTAATGGTAAATACCAAGAGAAAGCTTTTGACAAGATTAGTGAATGAAGGAGGGGGAGGAAGGAGAGGCGGAGAGGAAGGGCGTAGGGGAGAGGGGGAGAGAAACAGGGTAGGGGAGAGGAAAAGAGAAAGGGAAGAAGGGAAAAGAAGAGGGGGAGAGGGGGGAAAGAAGGGGAGCGGGGGAAAGGGGGGCAGGGGGAAAGAAGAGAGAAAAATGGAAGGGCGACTGAAAGAGGGGAGAGAAGGGGGAAACGAAGGGCTTGAGGAGAAGAGGGGAGAGGAGGAATGGGGAGTGAAAGAAGGGTGATGAAAGAAGGAGAAAGGGAGAAAAGGGGGATAAGAAAATGAGGTGAAGGGGAAAGGGAGACTGTGAAAGAAGGGAGGGGGGAGGGGGAGGGGAAGAGGTGTAGGGATACAAAAAATGAGGGGGAAAGGAAGAGGGGAAACGTCTCCCAGGAAAATGATCAGGTGTGTCGACCTTCACACGTCCTCGCTCAATACTTCTTCCGCCCCGTGCCCCTCACCCCCTCCCCCTTTACCCCATCACCACCCCCCTCCCTCCTTCCTTCCTTCCCCTTCGTCCTTTCTTCCTTCTTCCTTCCCTCCTTCATCCCCATTCCCTCCACCTCCTCCCTCCTCCCCCATCCTCCCTTTCTCCTTCACCTTCCTCGTCACCCCCCTCCTCACCCAAACAAGTTCACCGCCCTCCCCCTGTGTCGTCTCCGTGACCTTGCCTTCACCTCTGACCCTTGCCCCTCCCCTCCCTCCCCTCCCTCTCCCGTGCCCCTCACCTGCCCCAACTCGAAGCCTTATCAGTCACTCAACTTGCGACGAACTTCTGGAAAATCTCAAACTTTTTGTTTGAACTCTTTCTCTTTCACTCACTTCATATCTTGTATATTCATTTTTTTTTTCTCTCTCTCTGTCGCTTACTCTTTTTTCTTGTGTCTGATAGTTTGTATTGCTGTCTGTCTGTCTGCGTGCCTCCCTTCCATCCCTCCTCTTCCCTTCCCTTCCCTTCCCTTCCCTTCCCTTCCCTTCCCTTCCCTCCCTTTCCCTCCCTCCTTCCTCCAGCTTCATAACGCCGAGTCGCAGCCACAGCCGCCGACACCCGACCTCCTCGACGAGGGCTGGGAAACGAACAGGCGGCGACCAGGCCCGACAGATTCCTTCTTTGTGAGAACATCGAATCGTCGTCGGGTTGGCGTGTGTTTCTCCTCCTCTTCTTGTCCTTCGCCGTTGTGACAACCTTGCGGTCTTATGGTTCTCTTACTTTATTTTCCTCGCCTCCTTTCATCCTGCTCTTCATCTGCCTC
>NC_061821.1:1454927-1457140 GCF_019202785.1 Penaeus chinensis | reverse complement strand
TATAAAAACTAAAGAAACAAAAAAATAAGAAATTTTGCTCTACTGCATTCCCTTCCATGTTTTTTACGAGAAAGTAATTATTTCCCTTGCACTGATACTTGCAAAAGCAGGTTTTACCTTGCAACCTCATCTCCCTCCCACAGCTTTTCAACATTGCAGAGAATAACATTAGAAATAATAAATTCCCAGCGAATTCCCGGCTCGTGTTTGCTCGTTATCTTCTCTTTTTTTTTGTCAAACGCAAGCGCAACTTTAAGCACAGTAACATTATCTTCAGCCTGGGTGTTTCAGCTGCCTTAAATTAAAGAAAATATATTACACAGCTCTACAATCCAAGTTAATTCCCAACAGGATGTTCTAAACAAACATATTTTACTGCCACGAAAATTATTACAATAATTTCGGGCTCTCCAACATATTATTTCATGTTTTTACGGGTTTTGTTATTTTTCTATTGTTATTTTGTTGTTGTTGTTGTTGTTGTTGTTGTTGTTGTTGTTGCTCTTAATTTGCTACACAATTTACTACAACTTTTCATATGTGGAATAAATCTAAAAACACCATGATGTTATTTCCACTTTCTTGTCTGATTTAACTAACTCTTTAGCTTAAGTTGAAGTGATAAAAAAAGGTAAATAAAAGACAGAGACAACAAGGAAAGAAAAGAAAATATAGAATCACTCCTATTATCAGTAAAATGAAAGAGAAATGGAAAGACAGAAGAAACTAAAGATAAATCAAATAAAGAAAGGAAAAAAAAGTATCAAGAAAATGAACATCAAATTGAAAAAAAAAAAAAAAAAAAAAAAAAAAAAAAACTGTTCTACATACATCTTGAATGAAAATAAACAAGCATGGCTTTAACTTCTAAAAACATAACAAACAAACAGAAGTGAAAAACAAGTGAATTCTCCTCTAAGACTATCCATTCCGGACTAATTACTTCCACCTTTCCGCATCTTGAAATCAAAATAACAATGAGATTGTACTATCTCTAAGACAATTTTCGGCAATGATGAAAGCTCGGGAAGGGAGAGAGCATGCATTTGCTTAATCAAGTGATCTTTCACATTACTCTCCTTCCTCTTAAAATTAATGGCCAATTAGCAACAATAAATGGAGCTAAATCAATCCTCTTGTTTGCATCATTTCCTTCTTAAGTTTCTTGATCTTATAAACCTTATAAAGAGAGATATCTTTTATGACGTCTCCAGAGCTAAAGGAAATACAATAAACCACATGTTTCCATCAAGTCCTCAAACTGAACGGAACATATTAATTTTTTGACGACGACCAAACCAATCAAATCCAACACTCAAAGATTTTCACCAGCAAGATGATAACCCATTCTTTGAACCTGCATTATGATCATATTTCATATTATTCAATCACTAAAGATCGTACTGTGCCTCGACAGGATCTAGCTGGCGGGAAACCACAGTATAATCATCCCATTAATTACTGTTTGCGGTTTGTTGCCACTGTGACAGGGAACACAAAGGCCAAATGCTAATAATCACACTAGGCATTCATTCCAATCCACTCATACATACTAACAGCCATAATATGCAAATTCATTCAAGTCATTCCCTCTTGCTAATGAGTTTTTCCTCCTCGTAACAAAGGCAAATTGGAATAGATATTTCTCACTTTTTTTTTTCTTCTTTTTGGCTCCAATCGTGGGGAAAAAAGTATAATAGAATAAATAAATATGTCTGATAATCCAGCTACATGACAAATATATCCTTTTTCATAAACCCTCACAGGCTACCAAGAAAAAACAATTACAATTCTCTGATTTCTGCACAAAAAAAAATCCTCAAAATAAAAAAAATCATCTAAAAGGAAAGCATTTTATCCATGGCAAAATTCTGTAACAAAACAACTCTTGGCAAAAAGTGAAAAACATGAAAAAGAAAAAGAACTGCCTGCTTTAAACAAAAAACAAAATACTACTACTACTAATAAATGAATAAACCATTGACCCCAGTACTCACTCGACATGGGTCTGGCTCTTGTGGGTGTTGAGACGTGTTTGAGGTTGTGGTCCTTCCTGATGCTCTCCATCAGCAGTTCCATTGGAGATGAGATCTTTCTTGGGGGCGGCAACAGCTTCCGCTCGGATGCCTGCAATAAGGGTGGTTGAATTTGGCTGAGTTTACGATAGTTTGTCACTGATGAGTTGCCAACACCATGTCCAAATTTTATTTTAT
>NC_061821.1:1447427-1449927 GCF_019202785.1 Penaeus chinensis | reverse complement strand
CCGCATGGGGCTTACAGGAGACATCCTTATCTCAGACCAGCGACAGATAAACCCAATATCCTGCCTAATTAATTCCTTGGATATGTATCCCTCCCCCCTCTCTGTCTCTGTCTGTGTCTCTCTCTCCTTATTTCTTTCCTTCTTTTCTTTCTTTCTTTCTTTCTTCCTTCCTTTCTGCCTCCTACCCTCCACACATATATCCCTCCTTCCACCCTCCCAAAATAGCCAAAGACCCCGCTAATATAGCCAAACAGCCAAATGACAAGCAACATAGCATACCGGCCAAGCAAATATCGACAAATAACCAAGCCAAACAGCCAGCCAACAAAGCCCCGTAAGTAAGCCACATGCCATCCTACACGGCCAAATGGCAAACCAAATAACAGGTCAACACAGCATAAAAAAAAACAAAAAAAGCATAGCTAACATAGCCACAACCATCCAACACAACCGATCCAAACAACCTCCCACCATAGCCCAGCAACACGAACCAACCCCAGCATAGCCTCCTCGCCCAGCATCGTGCAACATAGAGGCTCAAGTGAAGGTTCACCCCCGCAAACAAAGGCGTAGCTCCTCCATGTGGGACGCGCTCGGGGGAATTTGGGCGGCCGGGGCGATAACATTCATGAGAGGGAGGGGGAAGAAACGGGAATTAGGGGAGCACGATAGTAGGGGAGGGGGAAGAAGGGGGGATTATGGGAGGGGGAAGAAAGGGGAATTAGGGGAGCACGGTAATAGGGGAGGGGGAAGAAGGGGGTATTAGGGAAGGGGGAAGAAGGGGGTATTAGGGGAGGGGGAAGAAGGGGGAATTATGAGGAGAGGGAAGAATGGGGAATTAGGGGACGGGGAATAATGGGGAATAAGGGGAGCACGGTAATAGGGGAGGGGGAAGAAGGGGGGATTATGGGAAGAGGGAAGAATGGGGAATTAGGGGAGGACGGTAATAAGGCAGGGGGAAGAAAGGGGAATTAGGGTGTAGGAGGAAGGTGGGGAAGGAGGGGAAGGGAGGGTTGGGGAAAATAGGGGGAGGGGGGAAGGGAAATAAGTGGAGGGGAGGGGAAGGAAGGGAGGGACGGAAGGGAATTAGGAAAGGAAGGGAGAAAGGGGAATAGGGCAGAGGAAAAGAAGACCAAGGGAGCGGTGCAAGAGGGAAGCGAATTAAAGGGGATGGAAGGACAGGCGATAGGCGGGGGGGGGGGGGGGGGACTCCGTAATGATAAGAGAGATAGAATAGAATGAGGGAATAAGAGACCTGAGGGAGGGGAGGAATAAGCAATGATAAAGGAAAAGGAGAAGGAGAAGGAGAAGGAGAAGGAGAATGAAAAGAGGAGGAGTAGAGAAGAAGAAACAATACAGGAGAAAGGGAAGTGGATAGAGGAAGAGGAGAGAGGAGGAAGGAAGAGGGGAAGGAGGAGGAAGGAAGAGCGGTGAGAGGGATGTGGAAGAGGAGGGGGAAGGAAGAGAGAGGGAAGAAGAGAGGGAATAAGAGGAAGAGGAAAGAAAGAAGGAAGAAAGAGGGAAGGAGAGAGAGGGAAGAAGGAGAGAGGAGAGGAGGGGGGTAGACCCAGAACTGAATCAATGGCCGTGGTAGACGCGCCGACGCTACGTCATAGACACCTGTTTGGTCTTCCATTTCCTCCCTCTCTTCTTGCTTTTCCAAATTTAGATCCTCCGCTCCCCTACCATTCCCTCTTTCGCCAACCGAGCACAGAATCCGCTTAAAATCTTAATTCGACTACATCTTTAAATGAACAAATGAACAGATGGAATTCCGCGCTAACCCCCCCCCCCCCCCCCTCAAGCCTTATTCCCGCCACCCCGACCCCTGTTTTGCCGTTGCCATGGAAACCGTGACGCCAAAGACCTCGCCAGCCAATCACGTGCAGCCATCGACGCCCTCGCTCGCTTTCCTTCCTCCTCGACCAATCAGGACGAGGAAACCAAGGAAACCATGCAATGACGTCATCCCCTGGACCCCCTCTCGTCTCGCCATTCACAAAGTTTCGGTTTATTTATAGCATACGCAATAATGTTTCCCCCAATTAAGTCTAGAATATTCCTTTTCCAGACAGACAATGAGAACCATGGGATTTTAAATGAGTATTTCCCTAACCAAAGGACAATGAAACGTGGGGTTGGGAAAGGCGTTCCAACCGAAAAAAGGGAATATTCTGGAATATTTCCGACAGGAATGGTGTGGATTATTAGTCGTTCTGAAAAGGTGTGTACGGTTCTTTATATGATCAAGGCGTGGGAGAGGGAGAGGGAGAGGGAGAGGGAGAGGGAGAGAGAGAGGGAGAGGGAAGGGGGGAGGAAGGGAGTAAAGGAGGGAGGGAGGAAAAGAGAAAGAAAGAAAGAGAAAGAGAAAGAGAAAGAGAGAGAGATAAAGAGAGAGAGAGAGAAAGAGAGAGAGAGAGAGAGAGAGAGAGAGAGAGAGAGAGAGAGAGAGAGAGAGAGAGAGAGAGAGAGAGAGAGAGAGAGAGAGAGATAGAGAGAG
>NC_061821.1:1427427-1439927 GCF_019202785.1 Penaeus chinensis | reverse complement strand
AGAGGAGAAAAGAGAGAGAGGAGAGGAGAGAGAGAGAGAGAGAGAGATAGAGAGAGGAGAGAGGAGAGAAGAGAGGAGGGAATAAGAGAGGAGAGAGAGAGGATAATAGGAGAGGAGAGAGAGAGAATAAGAGAGAGGAGAGGAGTTAAGGGGGAGAGAGAGAATGAGAGAGAAGAGAATAAGAGAGAGAGAGAGAGAAAATTTGAGAGAGAAGAGAGAGAGGAAAGAGAGAGAGAGGGGAGAGAGAGAGAGAGGAATAAGAGAGAGAAAGAGAATAAGAGAGAGAGAGAGAATAAGAGAGGAGGAGAGAGAGAATAAGAGAGGAGAGAGATAAGGAAGAGGAGAAAAAGAGAGAGAGGAATAAGATGAGAGGGAATAAAGAGGAAAAGAGAGAGAAGGGAGAGGAGAGAGAGAGATGAGAGAGAGAGACGGAAGGAGGAGAGGAGAGAGAGAGGAGATAAGAGAGAGAGAGAGAGTAATAAGGAGAGAGAGATAAGAGAGAGAGGAATAAGAGAGAGAGAGAGAGAGAGAGAGAAGAGAGAGAGAGAGAGAGAGAAGAGAGAAGAGAGAGAAAGAGAGAGACGAGAGGGGGAGAGAGGGAGAGAGAGAGAGAGAGGGAGAGAGAGAGAGAGAGAGGAGAGAGGAGGAGGGAGGAGAGTGGGTGAGAGAGAGAGAGAGAGAGAGAGAGAGAAGAAAGAGAAGGAAAGAGAGAGAGAGAGAGAAGAGAGAGAGAGAGTGAGACGAAGCGAGAGAGAGTGAGAGAATAAGAGAGAGAGAGAGAATAAGAGACAGAGAAGAGAATTAAGAGAGAGAGAGAGAATAAGAGAGAGAGTGAGAATAAGGAGACAGAGAGATATAAGAGAGAGAGAGAGAATAAGAGGAGAGAGAGAGAGAGTGGAGAGTGAGAGAGAATGGAAGAGAGAGAGGAGAGAGGATAGTGAGAGAGAGATGGAGGAGATGAGATGAGAGAGAGAGTGGGGGAGGGAGGAGCGAGTGAGAGAGAGAGAGAGGAGAGGAGAGAGAGAGGAGAGGAGAGGAGAGAGAGAGAGAGAGAGGAGAATGGGAGAGAGAGAGTGAGAGAATAGAGAGAAAAAGAATAAGAGAGAGTGAATAAGAGAGAGAGAGAATCAGAGAGAGAGAGAGGAATAAGAGAGAGAGAGAAGAATATGAGACCGAGAGTGAATAAGAGAGAGAGAGAGAATAGGACCAGAGAGAGAGAAGAGAGTGAGTAGAGAGAGAGAGAGAGAGAGAGAGAGAGAGAGAGAGAGAGAGAATAAGAAGACAGAGAGAGAAATAAGTGAAGAGAGGAGAATAAGAGAGAGAGAGAGAATAAGAGACAGAGAGAGAGATAGGGAGAAGTGAGAGAATAAGAGAGAGAGGAGAGAATAGAGACAGAGTAGTGAATAAGATGAAAGGAGAGAGATAAGAGAGAGAGAGATGTATAAGAGACAGAAGAGTGAATAAGAGACAGAGAGAGTTTAAGGAGAGAGAGAGAGAATAAGGAGAGAGAGAGAGAATAGGAGAAGAGAGAGATTAAGAGAGAGAGGAGGAGATAATAAGAGAGTGGAGAGAATAAGAGACAGAGAGAGAATAAGAGACAGAGAGAGAATAGAGAAGAGAGAGGAATAAGAGAGAGAAAAATAAGAATGAGAGAGAGAGAGAGAGAGAGAGAGAGAGAGAGTGAGAGTGATGAGAGAGAGAGAGACTGAAGATGAGGAGAGAGAGAGAGAGAGAGAGAGAGAGAGAGAATAAGTTAGAGAGAGAGAATAAGAGAGAGAGAGAGATGAGTGAGAGATGAGAGAAGGAGAGAGAGAGAGAGTGAAGGAGAGGGAGAGAGAGTGGAGTAGAGAGAGACGAGAGGAGTGAGAGAGAGAGAGAGAGATAAAGTCATCATCTGACCTTCAGATAACGGGGGTCAATGGTCGAAGAAGAAAATGATTATAAGGATGAAGACGAAAACAGCTAAATGAAGGCAGGATAATTAATAAAGTCATGAAAAATGATAATTAAAAAAAGGAAGAAAAGTAAAAGAAAGGGAGGCAGAGAAATAAAACGAAAATGAAAATGGCGACATAAAACGAAAAAAGGTAGTAGAAGAACAGCAGCATATTTACAGCAATAATAATAATGATGATAATAACAAAAATAGTAATAAGAATAAACTTTATAATTCTAACAACAACAATAATAATAATGATTACACTGATGATTAAAATAATGATTATTAAGAGAATGATAATGATATTGATGATGATAATAATAACAATAATAACAGCAATAATAATAATAATAATAATAATAATTATCATTATTATCATAATGATATTGATGATAATAATAATAATAATAATGATATACTACTACTACTACTACTACTACTACTACTACTACTACTACTACTACAGCAGCAGCAGCAGCACCCACCTGCAGCGCGTCCGCCATGGTGAAGTTGGCAGCCCGGTCGAGCTCTTCCTCCGAGTCGCCCGAGTCCCTCTCGATGCCCTCATCATCCGTCTCTCCTCGTTCGCACTCTGCAAGGAAGGGGGGGAGGGGAGAGAGAAAGAGAAAAGGAGGCGTTAGTCATCGTCATCCAAATTCTGGTTTGTCTAGAGCACACACACTCCGCCTTCACCTAAATTTGCGAGAGAATAAGTTTGGCGAGTTTCCTGGTGGCGAAAGTCTACGGATTCGTCCCGTCGGGTTTCACTCACTAGGACACGTATAGCTAACATATTTTTTTCTTCTTTTATTCAATAAAAATGACCTAAAACAACTTTTAAAAGTAAAAGCGAATTTTAAACATAAAATATATGAAGCATGCATTGGTGAACAACCAAAAATACCTAAGATATATACGTAAATCTTTTTTTTTTACTTTACAATAAAAATAACAGAAATAAACTTTTATTATAATCAAATTTCAAACAAACAAAGCAAACCACATCAAAACTAATAACCACCCCCCCAAAAAATAAAAATATATACATGAACCTAAGAGAACAAAATTTCACTCAAGTTCACTTTCTACATCAAGTAAGAGTTACGAGCACAAACTTGTTTTACTTTTAAGGCGAATTATACCGTGTGACCTTTAGCACTGACACTAGAGAGTGGTCACTGTGCTAAAAGCTGCAATACTCGCCAAACAATTTCCTTAGCTTTAAATATAATAGTTAAAATAATAATAATGATGATGATAATATCAATACAAACCCAAATATAATCATAATAGTAATAATGATAATAATGATGATGATGATGATGATGATGATGATGATGATGATGATGATGATGATGATGATGATGATGATGATGATGATGATGATGATGATGATGATGATGATGATGGTGATGATGCGTAATAAAGTGCTAATGATTGTGAAGAGAATAACAATAACAACACCAACAACATAACAACAATAATAACAGCAATGGTATAAATAAAAACAACTATAACAATAATAACGCAATGTCGTTTCCACACTCAACGCAGTTGCAAAAACAAGTCAACATAAAAAAATACAGTTGCTCGCACATGGTCCTCAGATTGCATGTGCAACTATCACAATAACGTCTAAAAAGTTCACTGCAAAAAACACTGGATGTTGTGCCAGCTGACAGCCGTTCGTCAAAAGCAAGAACGAACACATGAACATTAGACTGAGTATATTTTATATATATATATATATATATATATATATATATATATATATAGAGAGAGAGAGAGAGAGAGAGAGAGAGAGAGAGAGAGTGAAACAGACAAGACTTGTAAAAATCGACATTAATCCTAAAAAACATAAAAAAAATAAAAAAATAAACAACAACGACAAAAGTACAAGTGCAAATTCTACACCAATCACTATTTCTCAAAACATTAATTCATAACCACACACCCACTGTAAAAGATACGCCAAGTGGCTCATCGACATTATAACACTATACGAGACACCATACAGGCACTGCATGTCACCATACGCAAATCAGTACGTGTCTCATGACTGTTACCCCGCGTCGCCATGCACACAAACAGGCAAGACCATGCACACTTCAAAGGGTAAGAGGAATGGGGGAAGGAGGCGAAAGGGGAGGGAAAGGGGGAGAGGAATAGCTGGAGGAAAAGGAAGAGAGAAGGAAAAAGAAGAGGTGGGGAAGGCAAAGAAGAATGAAGAGAATATAAAAGGAGGAGGAACAAGAGAAGAAGGATAAAAGACATTTTAACGGATAAGCCGGAAATAGGAAGAGGCAGAATAGAAGAGAAAGACAAATGAAAGAGTAAGAGGAGATCGAAGACAGAAGAAATACATTTAAGTAGGAGAAAAGGAATATAAAAGAAGAGGACACAAAACAATAACAAAAAAAGGTGTTAACAAGAGAGACAGAGAGACAGAGATAATAAAAGAACAAGATTATTAAGAGACTGGATATATGGAAGAGGAAGAGGGAGAAAGGGAAATACGATAAGGAAGCTGAGGATAAGGGAGACAAAACATCCAAGAAACTAAAGTGCAAGATGCTAGTGCACAGGCCATGATTGTCTGACGGTAGGCCTACACACACCTAGTGTACACAAAAAAAACACTTAGTCCAAGACCATAAAAAATAGACCAATGCACGCCTCTCTTAAGAAAGCGGAATAAATACATCTACGAAAAAAGTGATCTAAATGTGCACGTAAATCTACTTAAGTGTACACGACCGTTTACTAAAGAGTACACACAAAACGTCACGATGTCCAACAGCTTGTACAACGATCACAGTACACAGTACATCGAACACGTTGCTGCACATCTACGAGGCTCATAAGAAAAGGGGGTCACATAGGTACATCTTCCTCTAAGAGATCTCGTATATCTAAATCTTAAGAAGTTCACGTACATTTATGAGGCTAATGTCCATCTAAGAGGTTAATGTACAATCTAAGACATTGACGTACATATCTAAGAGGTTCTTGTACATCAAAGACTACTACAAAGGGTATAAGTACACGAAGAACTTCAAAACAAGAGGATTTCACCGGTAAAAACTAACAAGGAGGATTCACAAGAGGATCAGAAACTAAAAGGAAAGAAAAAACAAAATCGAATCGGATTCCTTCTGAAAGACATCGTCGATTCCCTTATAAAGAAAAATATAAAAGGAAGACAGCTTAGAACGAAAGAAATGAAAAATAACGAAGAGACAACGAAAAAAAAGACAACGGAAATATGAAAGGACTGTGGTAAAACGCCAAAAAAAAGAGAAAAAAATGACAACAATGGTTAAAAAAAGACGAAATCAAACATGGGAATTGTAACTCGTGGTGTGGAGGAGGAGGGGGGAGGGGAGGGAGCGGAAGAGAGAGGGAGAGGGGGAGGAGGAGGGAGACGACAGATTCTCATGTGTGGGAAAGGCTTTACAACTGCGTGGGAGGACATGATATTTGGACGAGGGGAAAGAAAACAAACATACTAAAAACGACGAGGGGAAGGTCGGGAGGTCAAATTAAAGAAGGCGGAGGCGGCGGCGGAGGTAGAGGAGTAGGCGGGAAGAGCAGGAGGAGAAAGAAAAGGAGAAGAAATAAAATTAGGAGGAAGAAGAGAAAGAGGAGAGGAGGAAAACTCAAGAGGACAGGCCACAGGAGAAGGCCAAGGAGGGCGACACCACGACGACTAAACACCAAGGGTAGCCTGTCACGACACAGTACCGTTCGGCCTGCCACTTGGCCTGCCACTCGGCCTGACATGCGACCTGTCATGCGGCCTGGCATGCGGCCTACCTGAGCGCTTGAAGGCGGCCACGCGACGGCGCGTCACTCGGCCCGCGGGACTCCCTGCTGAGCAGCGTGGGGGAAGAGGGGGAGAGAGGAGGAGGGGGAGGTCGAGTCAGTCCTACGGAGTGTTATGCTGCGCCCGTCGAATCCCCTCCATACTCGCTTCCCCACCAAACCCCCCTTTCCCCAACCCCCCAACATAACACACACAAGGGGCCTATGAAACTCACTCATAGGCCTACATGCTCACTTCCCTAGTAACACACCCCCTTTCCCCCAAACCCCAACATAACACAGTAGGCCTATAAAACACACACATAGGCCTGCACATCCATCACACTGCCTTCAGATTCCCGTCATGCAATCTGCCTGACCACCTGCATGATTTGACATCCTATTTCGACCCAACACTTCGACATCTTTCCCATGCTATTCCTGCAAAGTCATACTCAACCTGTCATGCACCAAACACCGGTCATACACTGGTTAACCCGGTATATTTTTTTTAAGAGGTCATGCATTGTACGTAACCTCCAGGCGTAGTCTGAATGATCATGCACTGTTTCGCTCTTGGATAATATCTCAAGTTACAAGGAGACAGACTGTGCGTTCGTGCTTGCATCCGTAACTACACGCATGAGGAGGTGCACACGCGTGCACACAGGCATAAATAACGCGTGCGCGCGCACACACACACACACACACACACACACACACACACACACACACACACACACACACACACTAATACAAACAATAAAATTATATATAAAAGGAGAAGAGGTGAAAGTGAGTTAAACAAGAAAGAGAAGCAGAGGAGAAAAGAGAATAAGAATGAGAAAAGAAAAGAGAGAGAGAACAAAATAAAGAGAAAGTGAAGGAGAAAGAATGAGACAGAAAAGAGGTGATTGTGATGTCAAAGTCATTATCTTTGGCAATAATTCTGAGAAATCTTTTATGCCTCCCTCTCCCTCCCCGCCCGCCCCCCCCCTCCTTTTCTCCCTTCTTCATTATCCCTTTCCCTTCCCCTACCCTCCCTCTACCTTCCCCCTCCCCCCTAATACCCTTCTATCACCCCCACACTGCTTCTCCCTCACCCCCTCCCTCCCTCTCTCTTCCCCCTCCCCATCCATGCCCCTCCCTTCCCCCTCTTCCCTCCCTCCTCCCACCCCACCCACCCCCTTCCTTTCTTCCAGGAGGGACTTATTTATAAACAGCCAATACCAGCATCCATTGTTCTGCGAGTCAAGGCCAACGACCAGTCTCCATTGCCTTTCCTTCTGTCTGTTTCTGCGATCAATAACGTCTATTGTTGACATCCAGCAACGAAAAAAAAGAAACAGACGTGTATATATTGCCTATTATTTCGAGTAGAGTCATTAATTCTTTCATTTATACAGCTTTCTTTTTCCCTTGCCCTCTATGTCTGTCTGTTTTTTTTTTTCTGCGCACGCGCGCGCGTGTGTGTGTGTGTATGTGCGCGCGCGCTTGCGTGTTTGTGAGCGTGTGCTTATACCAATCCGTGGGCATATGTCTCTCTTTCTCTCTCCACCCACCCATTCGTTCTACCCCCCCCCCAAAAAAAAAAAAAAAATCAATTCTTCAACGAGGCACCAAATCGACCTAGAAAAAAAATGACACAAAAATCAATCACTATTGATCTTACTTTCCATCCATCCAATCATCCGATGTCTAATCCATCACTCCATTCGCCTTGGCATATGTCATTAACTTGCCTCCCTCCCTCCCCTCCCCTCCCCTCCCCCTCCCCTACCACCTCCCCACCGCCCCAACCCACTCTGCCAAAGGAAATTGTGTCGCAACATCTCGCCATAACGCTACCAGCAACCTCACGCGCGCGCGCGCACACACACACACAGACACACACGCGCACACACACACAGACACACACACACACATACACACACACACACACACACACATACACATACATATACATATACACATACACACATACACACACACAGTAGGATAGGATGTCTCTCTCTCACTCTCACTCTCCCTCTCTTTCTCCCTCTCCTTCTCTCTTTATTACCTCTTCCTCTCGCCTTTTTTTATCCTCTTCCCTGATCCAATTACCACAGCATTGCGTCAACAGCTCATTTCCCTCTGGCTATCTTTATCAAATTAACGCCAGTTCCCATTTCGACATTCTGATTAGATCTATTGTATTCTCTCTCACTCTCCCTCCCTCTTTCGTTCTTTTTTTCTCTTTTTTTTTTGAGAGGGGGGGGGGGGTATTTCCAGTTTTCTTCCTGTGTTCTCTTTAACCTCCTTCGTTTTTTCGCTTGCACTGCTCCGTCTTTTTATTTGATTTTCATAAATCTCCCTCTCCTTCCTCTCCTTCGTTCTATCCCTTTCCATCCCTCTTCTCCCTTCTCGCCTTCCACCCTTTCTCTCTCTTTTATCTCTCTTTCTCTTCCCATTTCCATCTTCATTTCCCTCTCTCTCACCCTCTCCCTTCCCCTTTCCTCTTCCTCTCCTTCCCTCCCTTCCTTTCCCCCTCTCTCCCTCTCCCTTTTCCTTCTCTTCCTCCCTCCCTCCCTCCCTCCCTCCCTCCCTCCCTCCCTCCCTCCCTTCCCCCTCTCTCCCTCTCCCTTTTCTTTCTCTTCCTCCCTCCCTCCTTCCTTCCTATCCTCCCTCCCTCCCTCCCTCCCTCCCTCCCTCCCTCCCTCCCTCCCTCCCTCCCTCCCTCCCTCCTTCCTATCCTCCCCCCCTACCTGTAAACCCCACCATATGTGTGCGTGTGGGCGGTCTCGCTGCGCGCCCACCGAGATCGGCATTATAGTCTTTCGAACGCGGCGAATGGCAAACGTTCTTACTACGACCTCTATTTTACTATCATAAACGTAACCACCGTGTTCTTGTTTGTTGTGACCGTTATTATCCTTTTTATTGTTACTATCATTATTATCATTTTCATTGATACTGTCATTATTATCATTATCATTATCATTACTATTATTATATTATTAGTATTAGTATTTGTATTGTCATTATTATAACGATCAGCATTAGTACTAACATTACTATTACCATTCTTTATCATCACCATCATCACTATCCCTATGACATCTTAAGGACACTTCCTTCTCTTAAGGCGTTTCGATAACGACTACTCCCCCCCCCCCCCCTTTTAGCAACCAGAGGAGCGCGCTCTTTGTGCGAATCCGCGAGAATTTGCGAGACAATCACCACGGTGTTGCTACGTGTCGTCGGAACGGCAGTCGACCTCATCCACTGCCTTGGGTAATGAAGGCATTTCTGTCTATCTGTCTGTCTGTTTGTTTGTCTGTTTGCCTGCCTATTTCTTATTATCTTTCTTATTCTCCTTCTCCTTCTCCTTCTCCTTCTTCGTCTCCTTCTCCTTCTCCTTCTCCTTCTCCTTCTCCTTCTCCTTCTCCTTCTCCTTCTCCTTCTCCTTCTCCTTCTCCTCCTCCTCCTCCTCCTCCTCCTCCTCCTCCTCCTCCTCCTCCTCCTCCTCCTCCTCCTCCTCCTTCTCCTTCTCCTTCTCCTTCTCCTTCTCCTTCTCCTTCTCCTTCTCCTTCTCCTTCTCCTCCTCCTCTCCTCTACTCCAACCCCCTCCATACATGTGTCTCCCCCCCCCTTCCTTACTGTGGCTATTTCTGGATTGGTCCACACCTCTCGCTCTCTTTCTCTTCTCTTTATTCCTTCATCTTCTCTGTCTCCTCTTTCTTCCCCTTTCGCACTCTGTCTTCTCATTTTTATCTATTCGTTCACCGTCTTCTTCTTCTGCTTGTTCTTATTCTTATTACCATGCTTGTCCTTCGTCTTCTCCTTCTCTTCTCCTTCTCTCTCACCCTCTCCCTCTTCTCTCCCTCCACCTCCTCCCTCGCCCTCCTTCCCTTCCCTCCCACTCCCGACGGTGCAACGGGCATCGACGCAACCACTCGCCTGTGCCCCGCCCCCGCCCCCGCCCCGCCCCCCGCACCTAACCGTCCGCCCGCCCGCAGCACCGGGGCAAGGGCACGCCACGGCTCGCTTAACCTTGGGCGGCGCACAGCTGGCTACCATCGATGCCATACCACCATGATAAAGAACGATCGGGTGAATTCTGCGTCGCCATGCTGATCGATTTATGGCAACGCGCTCTCGACAAGGAGGTGACTTCACGTTTCCCTTTCAACAACAATAACAGCAGCAACAAAAGCAACAACAACAACAACAACAAAGCTAGGGCTGCCTGCTGTTTCTTCTTTCCAGGAGGACGCGGCGACCGACAGCTGGTTCATACACAACGCCAATTCGAGGTCCCGCGCCGACGCAGAGACAACCACCTGTCGAGTCGGGTTGAGGACGGAAGGACGCAGCTGGCAACACCGTGTCTCCTACCCCCCTGACCCCCTCACGCCCTCTGGACACGCCCACTCAACATCCATCTGGTCCCGCCCAATGCGATCTTCTCAACGGAATGTAAACAGACAGGTGTTTCAGCTGGTGGGGCGGGGGGCGAGGGGGAGGGGGAGAGGAGGGGCCAGAGAGGGAAGGAAGGGGTGGGGAGGGGACGAGAGAAAAAGGGCCAGTGTCACGTGGGCGGCGAGCGGGCGTGCACTCAGGCCAGCGGGCGAGCGAGAGTGAGAGTGCGGCGGCGGTGGAGGCCAGCGCCGGCCTTGCGACGGAGGCCCGCAGTTTCACTCGCGTCGCATCTCAGGAGGTGATCTACAGGAGGGCCTCTTCTCCCCTTCGCCCTCCCCTTCTCCCCCTCCCCACTTCCCCATCTCCCCTTCGCCCTTCCCACTACCCCTTCCCCTTCTCTTTCTCCCTACTCCTCTTCTCCCTCTCCCTCTCCTTCCTCCCCCTTCCCTTTCCCCTTATCCCTCCCCACTTCCCCTTCTCCCTACTTCCCCTTCCTCTTCTCCCCCCCCCCACACCAACCCCTCATCCACCTCTCCATCTGCTACGCCCCGCCCATCAACTTCCCTACACGCCCCCTTCCCACACATGCCCTTACTTCACACTCCACAATTCACACTCCATAACAACCCCCTGCGCACACGTGGAGTTCCCTCCCGACACCTACCCCTCTCCCCTACCCCCCCCGTCCCCTCTCCCCTACTCCCACACCCCCATCCCCTAACCCCTCTCCCTCGCCCCAAGCCCTTCTTATACTAAAGCGTGCACGTGTGTTCGTGTGTACATAGACCCAACCAATACAAATGTGCAAAATGATATAATCTATAAAAAAAAATACATTTTATTTTATTTATTTATTTATTACTTATTTATCTGGAAAACAGAACACAAACATCACTATAAACACCAGCTTTTCTTTTCCTTTCTATTTTTTGTTCGTGCCATCTTTCTCTTGCATGTGCATTTGCATGGTGCGCGTGAACACCGACATGACCAAAAAAAACAACAGAGAACAATAACACCGACAGTAACAAAGAACACACGCCAAATGGAACAGGACCTTCAGACGAGTCGCTGGCGGGGTCGGAGGCGGGCGAGTGAGCTCCGTCTGCCTCGCTCCCTAAATCGAGAGGCGGAGGGCGAGAGGGGAAATAAGGTAGGCCTAGGTAAGCATGGGAGGGGCGAGCGATTTTTCTTTCTTTTTTGTGAGGGGGGATATGTAAAGTCTATATCATTTTTGTCTCTCCTTCTCCTGCTCTTCTGCTTTCTCTCTCTCTCTCTCTCTCTCTCTCTCTCTCTCTCTCTCTCTCTCTCTCTCTCTCTCTCTCTCTCTCTCTCTCTCTCTCTCTCACGAACTCAAACTTTCCCACTCTTTCTTTCACTCTCACTCTCTCTCACTCACTCTCACTCTCTCTCACTCACTCTCACTCTCACTCTCACTCTCCCTCTTCCTTTCCCACCCCTCTCTCCCTCCCCTCCTCCCTCTCCATCTCCTTCCCCTTCCCCCTCTCCCTCCCCCAATCAAAAATATTACGAACACCAAATACCAGAAGGCACTAACACCGATCGCGGTGACCCAATCCAGGTTATCATCACCCAACACGATGTTTCACTTGTTGCAAAACCTTTACCCGCATAAATCGAGAGAGAGAGAGAGAGAGAGAGAGAGAGAGAGAGAGAGAGAGAGAGAGAGAGAGAGAGAGAGAGAGAGAGAGAGAGAGAGAGAGAGAGAGAGAGAGAGAGAAAGAGAAAGGGAGAGGGAGAGGGAGGGAGGGGGAGAGGGAGAAGGAGAGGGAGGGAGAGAGAGAGACGGAGGCAGAGAGAGAGAGAGAGAGAGTTTAGTGACCTCTCACCTCTACCTCGCCCTAGGCCTCCCACAGTACACAGTACTCTACTGTTTACCGCCGGCGCCAACGTGTCCAGCGCCCCGAACGAGACGACGATGACAAACTACCTCCAGAGCAAGCAATTCCGACTCTTATTGTCATTCTCGCCGATTCCGCTATAACTATATATAAACTCATATCTTGCATATACTCAAAATGTTCGTCAGAAATTACACTATCTGTATAACTGCTTTTGTAATCATTACTATTGCTGATACTTTAGTTATCAATATGTTCACGCATTTTTAGCGACATGCTCTCTTATCACAAAGCTTTTTAGTGGTATAAACATATCTAATGTCTTCACCCGACCATATGGCCATAGGAGCCTTATGAAAGCTGTACTGTTCATAGAATGCCTACGTGTACATTTTTCCATTTTCATATGTTTAGTAACATTTCATTTATTGTCGTACAAAAACGACCTGTGATCACCTCGAAACTCCAAGCCGAAGTCACTCTGCCCTCAG
>NC_061821.1:1412427-1422427 GCF_019202785.1 Penaeus chinensis | reverse complement strand
AGGGGGAATATGAAGCAGAGGCAGGTGTTAAGAGGAGGAGAAAGGGGAGATAGAGACAGATAGCGGTGGCCTGGGAGGAGAGGAGGGGGCGCTGGGGCAGAGCACGCCGATCGCACGGAGGAGGGAGATCGGTGAGACAGGTGAGTTAAAGACAGGTTGGAGAAGGGTGAAGTCAGGTGGGGGAGAGGCGAGTCGGTGAGTCAAGGGAAGGGGCGAGTCGGTGAGTCGAGGGAAGGGGCGAGTCGGTGAGTCGGGGAAAGGGGCGAGTCGGTGAGTCGGGGGAAGGGGTGAATCAGAGCACGGGGTCCAGGTTAGACCTAGGGGGGGGGGAGGGTAGGGGGAAGCGGTGAAAGGTGCCATACGATACGCCCGCACTCGTTTAATCCAATGAAGTGCTTCCGACGGCGCCCTTAAGGTCACCCACTCACCCAGAGCGAGAGAGGGGGTCGCGTGGGAGAAAACACAAGAACCCCCCGCCCCACCTCCCACCTACCTACCTACCTAACCCCCCCGCCCACTTCCCACCTACCTACCTTCCTAACCCCCCGCCCACCAACCCACCCCTACCCCAGAGGTCACGGCGTCGCAAGAGGTCAGGTCACACAGGCGCACATACGCGATTCTCTCTGGGCTCTGTAACGCGCGTCGAGGTCGTGTGTGTGTATGGGGGGGGGGGGGGGGGGAGCCAAAATGCCAGAAAAGTTCGCGGGAAAAAACGGAAAATTGCGAGAGAGAGAGAGAGAGAGAGAGAGAGAGAGAGAGAGAGAGAGAGAGAGAGAGAGAGAGAGAGAGAGAGAGAGAGGGAGGGAGGGAGAGAGAGAGAGAGAGAGAGAGAGAGAGAGAGAGAGAGAGAGAGAGAGAGAGAGAGAGAGAGAGAGAGAGAGAGAAAACGCGCGTGCAAATTCGGTCTTAGATAGCGAAGATGCAGCGCCTGAGAACCTCGGTTAGCTTACACGCCTCCGCTTGCTGATAGGTGCGTGTGTGGATGGATAGACACATAAATAGATAAATAGATAGATAGACATATAGATAAATTTGCGGATGGATAGATAGATATGCGGATGGATGGATAGATAGATACGCGGATGGATGTATAGATAGATGAATATATAGATAGATAGATAGATAGATAGATTAGATAGATAGATAAATAGATAGATAGATAGATTAGCTGGATAGAAAAATAGATAGGTGGATGTTTAGATATAGACACTATACATACACCTTTACCTCTCTAATTATAGATCCATATTAGAACAAAAACTCTATAAACACAAAATAAAATAATTGAAAAAAAAACGACAATTTCGAAACCATTTCCTCATCTTCTTTTCTCTCATTCTATCAACGTGTGTAAGTATTCCGTCATTTACATACGTGCATTACGGTGTGTGTGTGTGTGTGTGTGTGTGTGTGTGTGTGTGTGTGTGTGTGTGTGTGTGTGTGTGTGTGTGTGTGTGTGTGTGTGTGTCCACAATTTCGACCGACAAAATCCATGCCCGCTCGATCAGCATAGCCTCAATGATCTATGCGTGTCTGTGTCTGTCTGTCTCCCTCACTTACATGCACACATGCAGACACACACACACACACACACACACACACACGTCGCACATCAATAATAATAATAATACAAAAATAAACATAACAATTATTAGTCTCCCTCGGCTACCCTTTCTTCGAAAACGAGAACTGCGCATCTGAACAAACTCAAAGCTTAAAAAAAATAAAAAAATAAACAAAAAAATAAATAAAATCCACCTTACAAATCCACTAACTTCTACTCAACCGAATGCTTTGTTCCTGGCTTCGTTTCGCCTCATTTTTTTTCGATATCCGAGTGTTCGTCCGGATTCGTCAACTGACCTTAGAAAGATGTCGGAAGCAAGATTCATTTGATTTAAGAATAAAGAAAGGAGAAAAGAGATTCACGGACCTTGAGATGGCGCATAATTATGGTAAACAACAACTTTTGAGCAGCGGGATTGAGGGCAAGGTTAGTTGGGGGGGGGGGGGGGGGAGGACGCAGACAAAATATCGAGACATAATTCAATTCGAGACGATGAAATTTGCATATGCGTGTTCAAGCTTATGTTTCTTCCTTTTTCCCTTTCTTCATTTCCTTTTTATGTCTGTCTATCTATCTATCTATCTATCTATCTATCTATCTATCTATCTATCTATCTATCAATCTATCTTTCTCTCCCTCCCTCCCTCTCTTTCTCCCTCTCCCTCCATCTATCTATCTATCTATCTATCTATCTATCTATCTATCTATCTATCTATCTATCTATCTATCTATCTATCTATCTATCTATCTATACATTCATCAATCTCTCTCGAACATCAGACCAACCAAAGGAGTTTATCCCCTTCAGTCATCAAAGTTGTAACAACCGTCACGACACCACCACCATCACCTCCACAAACAACAACAACAACAACAACAACAACAACAACAACAACAAAAACAACAGAGGGTATGTTGTGGAAATGCCAGCGCCCCTCTTCACGTACCCACCCGCTATGGCACCTTTTCCATCAGCCGCGAGACCCCGAGAAACCATATAAATACACGATTTCCCAAATACAGACCGACAGACTGACATACAGGCAGACAGACAGACAGGGAGGCAGGCAGACAGACGGACAGATTGATAGACAGACACAGACAGGCAGCTATAAATGAGCTCGATTCATTTTTCATTCATTTATTTATCTTTTTTTTACCCTATTCCTCTTGTTTTTTTCCGCCTATTTCCTTCGGTTTGTTTCCCTGAGTCTGTTTCCTTCAGTCTAATTTATTTTTTTTCCTCTCTTTTATACTAGCTTCATTTCATCTGTTTAAAGCCATGTTCTATGTTCAGTCAATTCACATTTTTTCCCCTTTAACTCTGTTCTTCAATCTATTCCAACCAATCTATTTTTTTTTTCTTCTCAATTAATTTATGCACTTTGCTCATTGAGTTTTTAGTCCGAATTTTCAGTCAAGTTTCATTCATTAAGTCCAAATTTCAGTCAAGCTTCATTCATCCAATCCAAATTTCAGTCAAGCTTCATTCACCCAATCCAAATTTCAGTCAAGCTTCATTCATCCAATCCAAGTTTCAGTCAAGCTTCATTCATCCAATCCAAATTTCATTCAAGCTTCATTCATCCAATTCAAATTTCAGTCAAGCTTCATTCACCCAATCCAAATTTCAGTCAAGCTTCATTCATCCAATCCAAGTTTCAGTCAAACATCATCCTATTCCCTCCAACTCCATTCCAAAGTGCCTTCTGCCATCTGCCAATCAAGTCCATCGTCAATTCATTCTCTCAGTCTAATCCATTCAGTCACTACCCCCTCCCCCTCTTACCCCCCTATACCCCCTTTCATATCATTCACATTCATTCTATATCCTACCCTCACCCCCCCCCCCCCCCCCCCCCCCCGTGCATTGGCTCCTATTCCCGCACAAAGAACTTCCTGCGTACGAAAGGGAGGTAGGGGGGTGGGGGTAGAGGAGTAGGGGAGGAAGGCAAAAGTTCGAACAGATATACATAACATTCTCCGTAACAAATGGAGTCGATAACAATGCAGTGAACAACACGGGCGAATGGGGATGACAAACCATAACAACGGAATACCGCAACGATGGCGTCATGTCAACAGCCCACCCCCACCCCCACCCCCTCACCCTCACCCCCAACACCCACCCCTCACCCACCCCATCCTCATCCTCACCCACCATCTCTCTCTCTCTCTCTCTCTCCTCCCCCCTCCACCCTGGTCAATGTCACCGCTCTTGACATGACCTTTTGACATGACTGCTGCTCTCCTTGCCATGTCCTTAGTGGAAGGTAACTACCTGTCATGCCATATTCGCACAGGACACACACACACACACACACACACACGCATACACACACACACGCATACACACACACACACACACACACACACACACACACACACACACACACACACACACACACACTCCCCCACAACCACTCCCCCTCCCTCCCCCCACACACCCACCACACACTCCACGCCCACAGCCACCACTCCCGCCCACGCCACGCGCCCCGTACCCCCGAGGGCAGCGGGTACAAAGTCTGGCGTTTTGTCAGGCCTTCTACACCCGTCGATCTGTTGGCACGCGCGCACAGAAAAGGCTGTGGAGGGGGGGGGGGGATTAGTCGGCGAAAGAAAATGTTATAAAAAAAAGTCAATTTGTTGCCGATCGCCGAAAATTGTCACCCTGTTGGAAATTCCTAAGATGCTGGATTTTTTTTTTTTTTTTTTTTTTTTTTTTTATTCTTGCGGTGTTCAAGATGACACGGACAGACGGACACGGACGCACACACGCATCCACGCACACACGCACACACACACACACACACACACACACACAGAAACAAAATATTCTTTCAAATGCTATTGGAAACTGTCATCACACAGGACATGAGGCAACGAGCGGTATGGTGCAGATGTATGGTGTTCGAGCAGAGGGCCAGCGAGGGCGTGGCCACGGAGGGAGCTGGTTCAGTTGGGGGAGGGGGAGGGGGGGAGGACACGATCGGGGAGAGAAACGGAAGGGGGAAAGGGAGAGAGAAGACGCGAGCGGAGGGGAGAGGACACTGGCGAAGGCGCAGAAGAGGGAGGGAGGAAGGGAAGGAGGGGGAGGAACTGAGGGAGGGAAGGAGGGAAGGAGGGAGGGAGGAAGGTAAGAAGAGAGGGAGAGGGAGAGAATGAAGGTTGGATAGAGAGAGGGAGGGAGACAGGAAGGGAAGAGGGGCAGAAGAATAAGGGGTTATAAAACAGAACGAATGCATGGAAGAGAGAGAAGAAAGGGAGAATGGGGGAATAAGGAGACGAAAAGGGGACAAAAGAAAAGAGGTGAAGGTCGAACACGGGGAGAGGGAGAGGGAGAGGGAGAGGGAGAGGGGGAGATCAACATACCAAGGTTAGCGCCGCAGAGATGGGAGAAAGAGAGAATGAAAGATAAAGGGACAAATAAAGAGATAAGAAAGGACAAGAAGAGAGAGAGAGAGAGAGAGAGAGAGAGAGAGAGAGAGAGAGAGAGAGAGAGAGAGAGAGAGAGAGAGAGAGAGAGTGAGTGAGAGAGAGAGAGAGGGGGGGGGGAGAGAGAGAAGGGGACAGCCCCATATCGGGTGATGTGAAGGTCGACCGGCTCCAACCGGACCGGATGATCCTCCAATAAAACACCGCTATGCCATGACTCAACCCCCCATGCCCCCAACCCCAGAGCTTCCCCTAACCCCACCCCTCCCCCCATGCCCCAAACCCCATGCTTCTCCATTCCCCAACTCCTTCTCCCCACATCCAAATCTCATCTCCTACCCTCTCTCCTCTACCTCCCTCATCCCCCTCCCCTTACCCTAACCCCAACATCCCTCCCCTTCCCCCTCCCCAACCCTGCGTCACCTTCCCCTTCATTGCCTTATCAGGTGCCACATGGTACGTTGTCGTAGGTCACGTGTCATGTCACAGGTGTCATAAGCTTCGTGCCACGTCGAAGGTGCCATATGCCACGTGTCACGTCTCAGGTGTCATATGCCACGTGCCATGTTCCCGGTACCATGTGCCATGTCCGAGGCATCATGTGCACCCCCTCCCCCCTTGCAACGCCTTCACCCCTTCCCCCTCCCCCTTCCCCCTTCCCCCTCCTCCACCTGCTCCCCCTTTTACCCCTTCTCCCCCCCCCCTCCCTCCCTCCGCCCCTCCTTTCACCTCGAATCGCCTCCTCGTCCACCTTGGCTCCCACTTATTTGTTTGTTTGTGTTTTTGCCTTTTATTCATAGCATCGTGGTTAACCTTGTCTGCCTCTAGTCCCTTCTGCAGGAGAGAGAAACTCGGCGGGTCTGATCGTCACGTTTTCTTCTCTCCCTCTCATCGCCTCATTCTTCCTCCACCCTTCTTCTTCTTCCTTCCTTCCTTATTCATGCTCTTGTTCTTCTCTCCTATGCTCCATCTTTTTCTTTTTCTCTCTCTCTTCTGTACTATTCAGTCTCTTCTTTCTCTACCCTTCCTCCACCTATTTCTTCCCTCCCAACTTTTTCCTGCTTTTATTCTTCGCTCTTGTCCTTTACCCCTTCTTCTCGTTCTTCTGCCCTTATTCACCCTTTCCCTTCTCTCCCCCTCTCTCTTTCTCCATCCTTACCAAGCCTACAAGCACTATGAACCAATAACCGCAACCACTAACAACCTACAATCATGATTACCTAACAAGCAACAATCATAACAAACAACCAACGACCACAAACCAACCACCAAAAAGAATGAAACACCGACAACCACAATCGCTAACAACCAACGACTATAAACCACCAAAAAGCAGGAACCACTAACAACCTACCAACACAACCAACAACCCCAAAGGCAAGCACGCCGACCCATCCCGACCCACGACGACATCGCAAGCACAGCGGAACCGGCGACGCAACGTGGTCAATATTCATCTCGGGAGGGGGGAAGGGGGGGAAGTGGGGAAGGTGGGGAAGGAAGGGAGGTGGGAGTTGGGGAAAAAGAAGGACGAAAGGTAGATGGGGAGGAGGGGGAGAGGAGGAGAATGTGGGTGAGAGAAGGTCGAAAAGGGGATGGGAGGTGGGGAAGGTGAAGGACGAAGGGGGGATGGGGAAAGAAGGAAAGACGGGAAAGGATAGTGGGGAGAGGGGTGCCGAGTGAGAAGGATGGGGAGAGGGGACTATCAGAAGAAGGGAGACGACAGAGGGGAGAGGGGAGAGGGAAGAAAAGAAAGTGGAGAGGGGAGAGGAAAGACACGCAAGGGGAGAGGAAAGACACGCAAGGGGAGAGGAAAGACACGCAAGGGGAGAGGGGTGACGACTGAGGGGAGAGGGAAGAGAAGAAAGGGGAGAGGGAAGACGACAGAGGGGAAATGGAAGAGGGGAGAGGGAAGACAAGAGAGGGGAGAGAGGAGGGCCCATGCCTTCCCTCTTACCACGTGCCTCGTCGCAGCTAAATCCCGGGTTTCTCTTTCCCAAGCCGCCCTCGACTCTTATTTTCCTTTTCTATCACCGGTTTACTTCTTCTTTTCTTTCTATTTTTATCATTCTCTCCCTATTCCCTTTTTCTCGTTCCGTTTCTGTTAATCTCCCCTTCCCTCTTTTTCTCCCTCCTTTCTCTCCCTCCAAAAATTCCCACGATACTTCTACTCTTACTACTTTCCTGAAGCACCTCCCCCTCCCCCTATCTCCTCCTCCCTCCCCATCCCCCTTCCTTCGCCCTATCTCCCTACCCCTCCCCTCCCCTCCCTCTCCCTACTCGCTACCCTCCACCTGCACCTCCCTCCTCCTCTCCACCCACCCACCCACCCACCCACCCAACCCACCCGAGGCCACGAATTACAGCACGCAAACTCCACACGAACACGACGCCGCACGCACACTCTCCTACACAAATCAGGTTGCACGCACGCACACACACTGCAGCGCACGCACGACCAGTTCCAAGCACGCGCACGCAAGGGTTTCACACACGGGTAAAGTACGTTTGGAAAGTTGATTTAAGATTATGCGGCATGAATAGCATATATATATATATATATATATATATATATATATATATATATATGTATATATGTATATATGTATATATGTATATATGTATATATGTATATATGTATTATATATGTATATATGTATATATGTATATATGTATTATATATATAATATATATACATATATATATGTACATGTTTTTATAAGAAAAAAATATATATATATATATGTACATATATCTATATATATGCATTATATATATATGTATGTATGTGTGTGTGTGTGTGTGTGTGTGTGTGTGTGTGTGTGTGTGTGTGTGTGTGTGTGTGTGTGTGTGTGTGTGTGCATATATCTAAATATATGTATTATATATATGTGTATATATGTACATATATATGAATACATGTATCATAGATGTATCATATATATGTATTATATATATGTACATATATATGTATATATGCACATATATATATATATATGAATATATGTATTATATATATATATATATATATATATGTACATATAAATGTATATATGCATTATATATGTATATATGTATATATACATATATAATATATATATATATAATATATGTATATATATACATATATAATATATATATATATATAATATATGTATATATATACATATATAATATATATATACATATATATATATATGCACATGTATATATGCACATATATACATATATATGAATATATATGTATAACTTCATCACCATCAATCCACTGCAGGACGTAGGCCTCCCCCACTCTTTCCCAACATTGTCTGTCTTGCGTTTTTTGTTTCCAATCTTGGCCTAAAATTTCGTTATTTCGTCACGCCATCTTGTCATTGGTCTGGTCCTTGGCCTCTTAATGTTATCTACAGCCCAGTCTGTTACTTTCTTTCAGGTCATAAATGTCTCCGACATAAATGACCTGCCTATTGCCATTTTTCTTTTTGATGCTCCCAAGTATATCTTCCACTTTTGTCTGTTCTCTGACCCACGTCGGCCTCATCCGATCTCTTAGGATAATTACCGGTATTAACCTCTCCATCCCTCTCCATATATGTATATACACATGTGTATATATGTGTGTATATATATGTAAGTATACATATACATATACTTAAACATACACATACATACATACACACACACACACACGTGTATGTATGTACGTGTGTGTGTGTGTGTGTGTGTGTGTGTGTGTGTGTGTGTGTGTGTGTGTGTGTGTGTGTGTGTGTGTGTGTGTGTGTGTGTGTGTACGTGTGCGTGTGCGTGCGTATCTATACATATCTATCTATGTATCTATCTATGTATCTATGTATCTATCTATCTATAAAACACAGAACCCCCCCCCCCCACCCCACCCCGCCGCGACGCGCACCAGCTGACCCCACCCGCCACTCAGCGCAGCCGAGCGCAGGTGGATCAGCATAGCGCACGCATAAATCTCCTCTCTATTGGGGGTAACTGACCCTGGGAATGCTCGGGTTGTAGGACAGACAGAAATAGAGGAAGATAAAAGTTACATGGTGCAATACCACAAAGACAACTCTACAACGAACCACAAAAAAAAACTCCCAAAACACACACACAAAGTAAAATTCTAAAGCAATGGTTCTTAACCTTTTCGCTACCACGCCCCCCTTTAGGAATTTGTCCTTCCCTCCAAGCAAAGCAAAGCCAAGCAGCGGGCACAGGCGGCGTCCAGCATACCAGGAACGTACGCAGACAACCCACCCGCCGTCATCATACGCATGCACGCACGCACGCACGCACAGAGATACCGCTCCGCATATTAAAACTACTCTGGTATTCGGGGGGGAGGGGGGAGGGGGTAACTAACCGACCCGTGCTGATGACCTCGCCCGGGGAGGGGGAAGAGGGGGGGAGGAGGTGGGGAGAAGAGGGGGTGAAGGAGAAGCGGGAAAGGGGAGGAGGGAGAGGGAGAGAAGGGAGGAAGAGGATAAAGGAGGGAGGAAGAAGGAGATGGGGAAAGGAGGGAGGGAGGAAGGAGATGGGGAGGAGGGGGGAAGAAAGGACAGAGGAAATGAAGAGGGGAGGGGGGGGGAGGGAGAGAAACAGAAGAGAAAGAGAAGGGGATGGAAGACGATGAAGGAGGAAGAGGATGGAGAGAACGGGAGAAGGGGAGAGACGCAGAGAGAGAGAGACGCAGAGAGAGAGAGAGAGAGAGAGAGAGAGAGAGAGAGAGAGAGAGAGAGAGAGAGAGAGAGAGAGAGAGAGAGAGAGAGAGGGGAAAGAGGAGCAAGCATGGGGGACAAGGAGGTTAAAATGAAGAGAGACAAAGAGGAACGGAGAGAGGCAAAGCGGGAGGAGCAGGGAATGGTGGAAAGGGGGGAGGGGGAGGTGGAGGGGGAGGTGGAGGGGGAGAGTAAATCAAAGCGTCTCCTGGGGTGGGCTGGAAATGTTATGTTAATGCATGTATGATGCGGCATCATGTGC
>NC_061821.1:1402715-1412327 GCF_019202785.1 Penaeus chinensis | reverse complement strand
AAATATTAGTTTACAAGAAGATAAAATATAAAAAAAAATAAAACGAACTAAAAAAAAAAAAAAAAAAGTTGTCCATAAAATTCCGTTAAGAAAAAGAGAGTTGGATAATGAAAAGTGAGACAAAAAGGAAGAGAGATATAGGGCAAGAGCAAAACAATAAGCAATGAAAGAGTAAAGAGAATGAGAGAAAGAAAAAAACTATATTACTATACAATAAAACACCTAACTAACACAAAACTAATATAATTAATAATCATCATCATAAAAATAATAACAGCAAACACACAACATAAAAAATAACAAAACATTTAAAAATAAATAGCACAAAGCTAGCCGATATACACTCAAGGAATATACATTTCTAACCTAAAAAAAAGTAATAATAATAATTTAAAATATAATACTAACAAAAATAATGATAATAATAATGATAATAAAAAATAATAAATAATAATAAAAACAATAACAACAATAATAGCAGCAGTAACAGTAATAGCAATAATAATATTAATAGTAACTATAATAGTAATAGTAGTAATAATAATAATATTAATAATAATAATAACATTAACCAAAATCTATAATAATATTAATTATAATGACAAAAACAGCAATAGAAATAGCAATAATAATAATAATAATAATAATAATAATAATAATAATAATAATAATAATAACAATAATAATGAAATAATAATAACAATAATAATAATAATAATAATAATAATAATAATAATTAAAATAACAAAATAATAATAGCAAAAATAATAACCATAATATTAATAACAATAAAAAACAATAAAAAAATAAATGCATCGAGAATCTTTGACCTTTGACCCCCGCAAAACCAAAATGGCTTCACGAGGTCGAAGGGTCAATCTTTATTTCATTTTTTTTCTTATTTTATATATCTATTTTTTCGCCTTTTTTCTACTTGCATTAAATGTGAGGAAAACAGAGAAGAAGAAAGAGTAGAAGAGGTTAAGGAAAGAGGAAGAAAGGAAGAGGGAAGAGAAGAGAATAATTATGGTAACAGAGGCTGAATTTTACAAAAAAAAAGAAAAAAAAAAAGGGAAAATAAAGAAGAACAAAAACAAGAAGAAAAAGAAGAAGAAGAAGAAGAAGAAGAAGAAGAAGAAGAAGAAAAAGAACAAGCAAACGAAGAATCAGAAACCCGAAGATGAAGAAGCAGAAAAAGAGGTAGAATAATAATAATAATAATAATAAGAAGAAGAAAAAGAGGCGAAGAAGAGGAAGAAGGCATCAGAGGAGCAGGTGAAGAAGAAGAAGAAGAAGAAGAATAAGAAGAGGAAGACGGAGAGAAAGAAGGCATGAGAGGAGCAGGTGAAGGAAGTGGGCCGCAGGTGAGGTGTTGCAGGCGAAGTGCTGCGGCCGCCAGCAGGTGCGGCTCAGTCTTGAAGACTCGAGCAATAATAATAACAATTGTAACGAATAAAAAAAAGGGTGGAGACGGAAGGACAGGGAGGAGGGAGGAGGGAGGAGGGAGGGAAGGAAAATGGTTGTTGTGTGGAACGAACGAAAACGCGCAAACACATTTGAACACACAAATACACAGGCAGGCAGGCAACCTAACTGACAAACGAACAGACACAAACACACACACAAACACACACACACATACATACACATACAAACACACACACACACACACACACACACACACACACACACACACACACAAACAAGCAAACAAACAAATAAACACACACGCGGATAAAAGACACAAAGGCAATACAAAATATATAAATTAAAATAAATAAATAAATAAATAAATAAATAAATAAATAATAAAAACGACAACCAAGACGCCGCCCCCCCCCCCTACACGCCCACCCCCCCTACACGCCAATCCCAGGGACACGCCGCGCACCGAACGAGCCGACGATCACCATGACACGACGCCAGCTGACAGGAGTACAAGTGATACGGCACCGCATCAACACCGCTCAAAGACTATCAAAGGACATAACCTTTACCGCATCAAATACCACCTCGGCCGCGGCGAACACCGTCTCTACCGCATCACACCACTGCTACCACACCGCACTACACCAAGCACCACCTCTACCACACACTTCGCCAGACACCACACACACACACCACCATTGCTACCACACCACACTAACCACCTCTACCACACACCACACCACACTAAACACCATCTCTACCACACACGACGCCAAACACCACTGTCTACTACACCACACTGCCCTTACCTCGCCACACCACACCTCCCTACCACACACGACACCAACCACCTCTACCACACACCACTTCCACCCCTCCCCCTCCCTCCCCTCCTCCCCCACCCACCGACCACAAGCTGACCCCACAATAATAGGGTTTTGGAAAAGGAATCACCTTGAACAACACGATATAAAGCGTCCAATCAATGTCGGCGGGAAAGACGGCTCAAGATCTGCAGTTTATATAAAGTTTATTTTTTATTTTTTTTATTATCTGCAGTTTATATAAAAAATAGAATTATTATTTTTATTATTATTATTATTATTATTATTATTATTATTATTATTATTATTATTATTATTATCTTTATTATGTGCAGTTTATATAAAGATTATTTTTATGTGTATTTCGAGACACTGTTGGGCTGTTTGTGGAGGCAGTGAAGTATAGGTGATGATGATGATGAGGAGGATGGGTTGATTAATACCAACAACAATAATGATGGTGATGATGATGATGATGATGTTAATAATAATAATGATATATCAGCAGAAACAACACCACCAACAACAATGATAATGATGGTGACGATATCGATGACGATGGTGATGATGATGATGATGATGATGATGATGATGATGATGGTGATATATTGGCAGAGACAGCTACAATAATAATAATATTGATGATAACAACTAACAATTTTAATTGCGACAAGAGCAGCAATCATCATAATCATTATAATAATAACTATAATAGTAACAATAATAACAATTACTACAACACCACCACCACCAACACCAACAACAACAACATCACCAACAAAAACATAATCAACAACAACATCAACAACACCAACACCACCACCAACAACAACAACAACAACAACAACAACAATAATAATAAACTCCATTTCCCATTCCCGAGTCTCCTCGCAGGACAAACTTAAACATTTTATTTTTATTTTTCATAAACGTAAAATTCGTAAATACGAAGAGGAAGCAAAACGGACACAAACTGCAGCTCCTCTTTGCAACGCTGGCTCAACACGGCTAAGAAACCTGCTGTAAAGAACTCCGTTGCATTGCATCACGGAATCTTGCAGAAAAAGAAAAAAAAACGATGGAAAATACAACTCAGGAGAAATATGTCCTGAAGAGTTTTCTTCGTCTCTGGGATAAAGATTTTTAGTAAGAGAGGGATATGTTTGATTGTGATGGGAGTGGCGATGGCGAAGATGGTGATTACACAATACACAAAACTTCCTCCTCCTCCTCCTTTTCCTCCTCCTCCTCCTTTTCCTCCTACTCTTCTTCCTCCTCCTCTTCTTCCTCCTCCTCCACTTGCTTTTCCTCCTCCTCCTTTTCCTCCTCCTCCTCCTTCTACTTCTCCGCCTACTACCACTACTTTTTCTTTTTCCTTCTTCCATCTTCCTTGATCCTCCTTCCCTCTCCCCTACTCCCTACTCCCCTTCCCTTTTCCATCCTCCTCAACCTCTTTTCACAAGCTATCAAAAGTCACGAAAAAAATATGGCACTAAGAACAGTAGTAAAAACATTTGTGTGTGTGTGTGTGTGTGTGTGTGTGTGTGTGTGTGTGTGTGTGTGTGTGTGTGTGTGTGTGTGTGTGTGTGTGTGTGTGTGTGTGTGTGTCTGTGTCTATATATATATATATATATATATATATATATATACACACTCACACACACACACAGATGACATCAGGCAAGACACAAACACCAGGAACCAAAAACACAAAATGTAAACAGACTACAGTAGTCAAGACAAGCGATTTCGCAATAAGAAACAAAAGAGACATTTAAAGAGAAAATCAACCCAAAATCCCTCCCGCTCAGTCCTGTTCCTCGTCTCTGGTGGTTTCTCTTCCAAAGACAAACTCGACCTTCTTCGTTTTTCTTGTTTTTTATTTTTAGTTTTTTTATCATTAAGTTTTCTTGTTCGTTTTTTTTTTTATGTTTTTTTCAATGTTGCCTTTTGCCTTCCTTCTTTATTTACCTTATTCATTTCGACTTGATGTTTTCCTTTCTTTCTTTCCTTTCTCTCCTCCACTTTCTATTCGACAATTCTCTCTCTTCTCCTTTCCGTACCTTATTCGCCCTCCATTCTTTTCTTCTTCTTTTTTCTCTACATCCATCGACGTTCCTAAGGGAGATCAATCCGGCGTCCTCGCCCTGCTACAGGTGGCGGCGACCCTTGACCTTTTCCCCCCTTCTCCTCTTCCTCCCCTCACTCCCCGCATTTGCCTTCCCTCTGTTTCTCTTCTTCCCCTCTCCTCCCCTCCGTATTCCATCTCACCTCCCTACTGACCTAACTACCCCCCCCCCTCCAACCCTCCCTCCCTCCAACCCTCCCTCCTACCTCGACCTCCTTCGACCCCCAAACAAGGACCTGATCACCTTATGCGTTACGCTGCGCCTTCGAACGCACCTGCGGCCTACCCGCCTGCCTGGCCTGCCTGGCCCTGCACGGTCCTCCTGCCTCTCACTCTGCCTTTGTTTATTCCTTATTTGCTGATAAGTGGAGATGTGTATGTGTATTTCCATATCGTTAGTTCTATATATCTATTTATATCTATATATATCCATATACATATATATCATCTATCTATGCCTATCTTTCTATCTCTTTCTTTCTTGCTTTCTTTCTCACTCTCTATCGCTATCTACGTATACCTTCTATATACAGGCCTATATGAAGAGAGAGAGAGAGAGAGAGAGACCGCGAGCGAGAGAGAAAAAAAAACAGAGAAAGAACGAAACAGACAAACAGAGACAGACAGAAAGAGAAAACTGAGGAAAGATATAATAACAGCACCCGCGACGCCCACGGGTACGCCCACCGACGCCTACCATTCGCATGGCATTCCCGCCCGCGCACACTGCATGACGACCCAAGGGGGCGGACATGCAGTAAAAAAAAAAAAAAAAAAAACGACCTAATTAAAAATGTGTTTTATAAATTTAATCAAACATTTACTTGAGATGTAGAAATTCTAGCGTTCAGGTGGGAGGAAAGAGGGATGGGGAAGGGGGAGAAAGGAAACAGGGAAGGGGGAGGGGAAGGGGGAGCGGAAGGGGGAGGGGAAGGGGGAGGGGAAGGGGGAGGGGAAGGGGGAGGGGAAGGGGGAGGAAGGAGAGAAGAGGGAGGGGGGAGGAAGGAGGAAAGAGGGAGGGGGGAGGAAGGAGAGAAGAGGGAAGGGGAGGGAAAGGGGAGGAAAGAGGGAGGAAGGGGGGATGTGGAAGTCTGAAGGTAAACATAGACACAGAGAGAAACCATATGCATACAAATTAGCATAATTTATCCATAGTTTATAATCGAATATGTAAATCATTTGAATGAAGTTCCTTTTGCAGACGACGACGACGATGGTGATGTTGATAAGAAGAATAACTATAACCAAAATAATAATAATAGAAGCAAATCAGGAACAACAATAATAAAACAATAAACAAACAAAGACAAAAATGAACTGCACAAGCGAAGCAGGGCGAACGAGAGAGAGAGAGAGAGAGAGAGAGAGAGAGAGAGAGAGAGAGAGAGAGAGAGAGAGAGAGAGAGAGAGAGAGAGAGAGAGAGAGAGAGAGAGAGAGAGAGAGAGAGAGAGAGAGAGAGAGAGAGAGAGAGAGAGAGAGAGAGAGAGAGAGAGAGAGAGAGAGAGAGAGAGAGATAGAGAGACTAAGAGAGAGAGACAGAGAGAACAAAAGCAGACAAACAGACAGACAATAAGACTAAGAGAGTAAAAGGAACAAAACAGACAGACTAATGCACGTGTACCCTTGACACTGCGGACAAAACGGACGAAAAACAAGACACCGGCGAACAACGAACGCACGAACGAACGCCCAAAGACCGTGCGTCACTACGACACGATAAATCAAAGCGAGGCGACCCTGACATGGTCACACGCACGCACGCACGCACAAAAAAGAACACACAAGAAGAGCGACACGTGTGCACACACATGCAGTCACATACACACATACATACATACATACATACATACATAAATTCATACATACGTACATACACACACATAACAAGGGACACTGGAAAGCAACGGCACGATAAACATGTACACCTACGTACGCACACACACGCGAGCGCAATTACTGATAGGAAAGGGTTGTAATCTTTTTAGGGAAGATAAACAGATGGCATACATACATGCAGGGAGGGAGGGAGGGAGGGAGGGAGGGAGGGAGGGAGGGAGGGAGGGAGGGAGGGAGGGAGGGAGGGAGGGAGAGAAGGAGGGAAGGAAATAAGAAAGGCAGGAAGGAAGAGGAAAGGAAGGAGAGAAAAAGGAAGGAGGGAAGCTTAAAAATGAAAACAAGAGCAAAAAAAAGGACACAAATGAACAAAAAAGAACCATAAAAAGCAACAACAACAACAACAAAAACATGGAAAACATCACAAAAAATACAAAATACAAATAAAACGTATAAAGGGAAAGAAAGAAAAAAACAACAGAATAAACAGTAGACAGAGAAAGTACTCAATAGAAGGGAACCCGCAACAAGAACGCATGGGCGGCTGTCAGCCCACCGGAACAGCCAGGGGGGGGGGGGGGGGTTGCTCGCTCGTTACACATATTCAATGAGACGACCTTCCAGACAAACCCGCCTTGCCTCGACCCCCTCTCCTCACCCTCACCCTTCCCCTCCCCTCACCCCCACCCTCTCCCCTTCCCTCACCTCTACCCTCTCCCCTTCCCTCCCCTCCCCTCACCTCAACCCTCTACCCTCTCCCCTTCCCTCTCCTCCCCTCACCTCAACCCTCTACCCTCTCCCCTTCCCTCCCCTCCCCTCACCTCTACCCACTCCCCTCTCCTCACCCCTACCCTCTCCCCTCCCTCTCATCTCCACCTTCTCCCCTCCCCTCTCCCCTCCCCTCACCTTTACCCACTCCCCATGCCTGAGCTCCTTCACCCTTCCCCCTCACCCCTCTCCTCGCTTCTCTCCCCTCTCCCCTCCCCCCATGCCGACCACTTCCCTTTTCTCATTCTCTTATTCTCCCTTTATCGCATTTCCTTAGTCTCACCTTGCCCCAATGCTAGTGCCTTTCCCCTTTTCCTTATTTCCTCACCCCCATTCCTGCCCATCTGAACCCCCTCCCCCCCTTATTCGGGACGGGACGGGAGGGAGAAGGGGTAAGGGGATAGGAGGGGAGAAAGGGAGAAGAGAGGGGAAAGGGGAGGAGGGAGAAAGGAGGGAAAAGGAGGGGAGGGAGGGAGAAGAGAGGGGAAAGGAGAGGGGGCAAGGAAGGGTAGGGAGAAGGGAGGGAAAAGGAGGGGATTGAGAAAGAGCGGGAAGAGAGAGGAGAGAGAGAAAGAGAGGGGAACGGAGAGAGAGAGAGAAAAAAAAAAAGAGTGGGGAAAGGAGGGTGTTGCGAAGGAGGGGAGGGAGAGAGGGAGGGGACAGGTTCCAGAGACACGCAGGGCCCCCTCGCATTCCGCCGTGACCTTGCTCGCCATTCCAGGGGAGGAAGGGAAGTGGAAGGGCAGGAGGTGTAGGTGGAAGATATTGGGGGGGGGGGGGTAACAAGTGTAGGTGGATGGTGTAGGTGGAAGGTGTTGGGGTGGGGGGGGTGGGGTAGGAGGGACATACAGAGGAAGGGGGGTGGGGGAGAACAGACACGAAGAAGTGGGGGGGGGGAGGAGGGGGAGAGGGGGAAAGCTTAGCTGCTGATCTTTCATAAAACAATTTGATAGTGATGTAACCTTGAAAGAAAGGTGGAGAGCGGAGGAGTACGAAGGGGAGGGAAGGGGGGGGGGAGAAGGAAGAAGGAGGAAGAGGAGGAGGGGAGTGGAATGCAGAAGGGAGGAGGAGGAGGAGGAAGAGGGGAAGGACGGGGTAGCAGGGAGGGGGGAAGAGGGGGAAGAGGAGGAGGGAGATGAAGAGGAAGAGGAAGAGGAGGAGGAGGAGGAGGAAGAGGAAAAGGAAAAGGAAGAGGAAGAGGAGGAGGAGGAGGAGGAGTAGGAAGAGGAGGAGGAGGAGGAGGAGGAGGATGGGGCGGGGTATTGATCATGGCTCTACGTTGCCCCAACACTCCCCCCCCTCTCCCCCCCTTCCCCAAACATCGCTATCTTGGTCCCTTTCATTTCTTGACGCGTTGCTCTGTCTGCCTTCTTTCGTGTCCTCGCTCTTTAAGGGTGAGGGAGAGGAGAGAAGAGGAGAGGAGAGAAAGATGAGAGAAGGAAGAAGAAAAGAAAAGAAAAGAGAAGAGAAGAGCAAGATAAGAGAAGGAAGAAAGACAAAATGAGTAGTGAAGAGAAGAGAAGAGAAGAGAAGAGAAGAGAAGGGAAGAGAAAGGAAGATAAAAGAAAAATAAGAGAAAGATGAGAGAGAGAGAGAGAGAGAGAGAGAGAGAGAGAGAGAGAGAGAGAGAGAGAGAGAGAGAGAGAGAGAGAGAGAGAGAGAGAGAGAGAGAGAGAAGGAAAAAGAAAAAGAAGAATATAAGAGGTAAAGGAAAAGACAAAATTCCAAAAGAGAGAAAAGAAAAACGACATAACCAAAGATAAAACAAAGAACAGACAAATTAAAAAAACAAAGAAAAAGACAGATAAGAACACACACAAAAAAGAGAAAAAAAAGAAAAAAAATGAGAGAAAAAAAAGAGAAAGAATATTCGAGAAAGCGCACGAGCAAGCACCCTACTCTTCCCCCCTTCCCCCCTTCACCCCCCCCCCACGTCCCAAGGCCGCCCGTACCACCAAAACATCGATCACAGAGAGCAAGAGCGAACACGAGAGAGAGAGAGAGAGAGAGAGAGAGAGAGAGAGAGAGAGAGAGAGAGAGAGAGAGAGAGAGAGAGAGAGAGAGAGAGAGAGAGAGAGAGAGAGAGAGAAAGAGAAAGTGAAAGTGAAAGAGAAAGAGAAAGAGAGAGAGAAAGAGAAAGAGAGAGAGAAAGTGAAAGAGAAAGAGAGAGAGAGAGAGAAAGAAAGAGAGAGAAATAGAGAAAGAAAGAGCCCTCTGATTTTTAGTTTTCCTTATTTCTCCTTTTCTGATTTCTTCCATTCTCTTACTACTACAGCTACTATTGTTTTTACTACAACAACTATAGCTACTACTACTACTACAACTACTATCACTTTTACTGCTAACCTAATCTTACTACAACAACAACAACAACAACAACAACAACAACAACAACTACTACGGCTACTACTACTACTACTTCTACTCATACTACTACTATTACTACTACTACTACCACTACTACTATTACGTTACTACTACTAAGAATACTACTACAGCTTCACCTACCACTACCACCACTACTACTACTATTTCGCCTCTCCCGTTTCCTTCCCGTCTTTCCTCTATTCTCCCCCCCCCCCCTCCTATCGTCATCCAGTGACTCACCCTGATAAGAATACCCAGATACA
>NC_061821.1:1392715-1395215 GCF_019202785.1 Penaeus chinensis | reverse complement strand
TGACAATGATAGTGATGATAGTAGAATAGAAGAAAATACTGATGGTGATGATGCCCATCATTATCTATCACAATCCCTGATCGACAAACCAGACAGATTGACGGAAAATCAAACGACAGAAACACACATATAAACAAACAAACAAACAGACGGACACCCACAAATACAGACATACAGACACACAAACACACACACATCTCCACAATCAAAGAAAATACAACCAAACTGAGCCCAACAGACAGCAGTGAAGACGCAGCAGACATCAGCTGCCCGCGCCACGAGAGGCCATCCTGTCTACCGCAACACGCCCCCCCCCCTCACCCCCACTCAGCATTATCCCTCCTCTTTCTCCTATCTTCAGATTACTCTTCTTATTTTCCTCCTCCTTCTCTTTCTTCTCTTATTATTGTTATTATTGTTATTATTATTATTATTATTATCATTATTATTATTATTATCATCATTATTATTACTTTTATTTTTATTATTAAAATTATTATCATCATTATCATGATCATCATCATTATCATTATTATTATCATCATTATTATTATTATTATTATTATTACCATTGTTATTATTATTACTATTGTTATTATTACTATCAGTATTATTATTATTATTATTGTTATTATCACCATTATTTTTATTATAACCGTTATCATTACTATTATCATTATTACCATCATTACCATCATTATCATTATCTATCCTCCTAAAATGAATGCTAATGATATTGATTGTAATAATAACATCCATGATAACGATGATGACCATGATGAATAAAAAGAAAAAAATATGATGATGATGATGATAGTCACACACGACCCCCTTGCGGTACACGCGGTGCCACAAGGTACGGAAATGGGCAGACGAGTGCCATGACAGGAGGGCACTCCATGACATCTCCCTCCCTCACCCCCTCGCCATCATCCCCTCCCCCCCTCCCCTCCCGCGTGAGATATCAAGTTTCATATGCTATTATGTTGTTATTGTTGCTGTTTATTCCCTTTTTTCCCCTTCTTCTTCTCCTCCTTCCATCCTCCTCCTCCTCCTCCTCCTCCTCCTTCTCCTTCTCCCCCTCCCCCCTCTTCCTCCTACCCCCCCCCCCCCCTAGGGTAATACCTGAAGATATTAAGTGTCTCATCTTCCAGTTAGCAACAGAGTGTCCGATTCCAGCAGTAGAAAAACATGTTTATGTATCTTGGTCTGTCTGTTTCTGTTTCTGTTTCTGTTTCTGTTCCTCTCTCTCTCTCTCTCTCTCTCTCTCTCTCTCTCTCTCTCTCTCTCTCTCTCTCTCTCTCTCTCTCTCTCTCTCTCTCTCTCTGTCTCTCTCTCTTGGAGTCTGGCTTTCTTTCACCCTCTTCCTTCCTTCCTTCCTTCCTTCCTTCATTCCTTCTTCCTTCCTTCCTTCCTTCCTTCCTTCCTTCCTTCCTTCCTTCCTTCCTTCCTTCCTTCCTTCCTTCCTTCCTTCCTTCCTTCCCTCTCCCTCCCTCCTTCCTCCATCTTCCTTCCTTTACACTCTCCTCTCCTCCCTCCTTTTTCCTCCCATATTTACCCCCACTTCTCGCCTCGCCCGTAACCACCACACGAAGGCTATGTGCACATTCTGTACCAACCACAAGCGACATCCCGAACGTGTACTTATATAGGCCTAGACTAGTTGTACACCGAAATATGCGTGTGTGTGAGATGCATGATTACGTGTGCATAAAACGGAGGGAGGGAAGGAAGGGGAAGGAGGGGGGAGGGGAGGGGGAGGGGAGGGGGGGGAGGGAGGGAGGGAGGGTGAAGGAGTGGAAGGGAGGGATGGAGGGAAGGAGAGAGGGAGGGAAGGAGAGAGGGAGGGAGGGAGGACCGAAAGGGGAGGGATGAAGGGAAGGAGGGGGAGGAAGGGAAAGGGGAGGAGGGGGGCTTAATTGCTTACACAAGAAGCGTGTGTGTTGAAAGAGGGATGAATTACGCACATACTTAGGCCTAATGAGGAGACACGGAGCACAAGTCTGGGGGGAGGGAGGGAGAGAGGAAGGGAGGAGGGGGGGGGGGGCGGAGAAGGGAGGGAGGAAAGGAGGGAAAAGGAAGGAGGGAGGGAGAAGGGAAGAGGGAGGAAAGGAGGGAGAAGGAAGGAGGAGGGAGAAGGGAAGAAGAAGGGAGGAAGAGAAAAGGTAAGGAGGGAATGGGAGGGAAGGGGAAAGGGTGGAGGGAGGGTGGGACGAGAGGGAGAAGGAAAGAAGCTGGGATGAAAGACAGAAAGAACATAAGAGAAGAAAGGAAGAAACGAAGGAGAGAAGAAAGATCACAAAATAGAAGAGAGGGAGGGAGGGAGGGAGGGAGGGGAGGAAGAAACAGGTGCTAAGCGGCGAACAGGAAGAGGATAAGACAGGTGCTAAACGAAAGGAAATGGACAGAATGAGGGCCAAGAGACACAGCCGAAAATGAATTAGATGAAAATGTCGGGTAATTCTGCTGGCTGTGAGAAGTAGGCCTAGTGATAGTAAAA
>NC_061821.1:1370994-1375994 GCF_019202785.1 Penaeus chinensis | reverse complement strand
GAGAGAGAGAGAAAGAAAGAAAGAAAGAAAGAAAGAAAGAGAGAGAGACAGAAAGAGAGAGAGAGAGAGAGAGAACAGAAAGACAGATAAATAGATAGACAAACAAACAGAAAGATAGGAAGAGGAAGAGAGAAAAAGAGAAAACACCTCCTTTGAAAAAAAAGAAAAGAGAGAAAGAAATCCGAATTTAAGTCAAAAAACGATTCCTTTACCGAATGGCGCCAAAGGTGATTTGCAGAACCACACCTGCAATCAATAAACAATCATAAAAAAGTAGATATAGAAACAAAAAGAGAAAATAAAATAAAAGAAAAGAGAAAAAAAAGGAAAACTAAATGACGTGATTACGGACCGAAATAATCATAATAAGCAAAACATCACGATTTTCGGCGCAAAAAAGTTAATTGTTCGGAACTGATCACTTAATGGCAATCGCTATTGTGTCAAGTCGATTTAACATTACGAGATTTTGGATCGTTAGATATCTATTTTTCTTTTTATCCATCTTATCTTATTTTTTTTTATCTATTCTTATTTTTGTTTTATTTTTATTTCTTATTTTTTAAAGATTTAGAAATTTCGAGGTTATTTCCTGGTGCCCAGTGAGTCCGCCATTTTGTTTCATCGCTCTACCTCTTCCCCTTTCGGATTTTTCTTTTTCTTCTCCTTTCCTTCTTATTCTATTCATCCTTGCCTTTCCCTTCTCCCCTGCATTCATCCAACATCTTATTTCCCCTTCCTCTTCCCCTCCTCCTCTCCCCTTTCCTCCGTCTCTTCCCCTCCTCCTCTTCCCCTCCTCCTCTCCCCTTTCCTCCGTCTCTTCCCCTCCTCCTCTCCCCTTTCCTCCGTCTCTTCCCCTTCCTCTTCCCCTCCTCCTCTCCCCTTTCCTCCGTCTCTTCCCCTTCCTCTTCCCCTCCTCCTCTCCCCTTTCCTCCGTCTCTTTCCCTTCCTCTTCCCCTCCTTCTCTCCCTTTTCATTTTCATCTCCCCCTCCTCCTCTCCCTTTTCCTCTTCCTCTTCCCCTCTTCCTCCCTCTATTTCTCTTCTTCTTCCTCTTCCCTCCTTCCCCTTTTCCTATTCTTCTTCCCCTCTTCCCCACTTTCCTCCTCTTTCTCCTCTAATCCTTATTTCACACCTCCTCTCTTCCTCCTTCTCCTCCTTTTCCTTTTTCTCTTTCTCCTCCTCCTCTCTTCCTTCTTCTCCTTCCCTCCTTTCTTCCCCCTCTCCCATCCCCTTCCCCACCCTTCCCCAATCCACCATTTTGTTTACTCCTCCTCCTCCATCCCCTCCCCTCCCCCTTCCCCTCACTCTTCATCCCCTCTCTCTCCATCCCCTCCCCTCCCCTTCCCCCTTCCCTTCCCTCTCCATCCCCTCTCTCTCCACTCCCTCCCCCTTCCTCCTCTCCCTCTCCCTTCCTCCCCCTCTCTCTCCACCCCCTGTCCCTCCCTCCTCTCTCCCTCTCCCTCCCTATTCCCCTCCATCCCCTCCGCCTTGCCCTCTCTCTCCACTCCCCCTTACCCTCTCTCTCCCCCCCCTCCCCCTCCCTTCTCTCCCCCTCTCCCTTACCCCCCCCCATCCAGATTGGTCTCACTCCAATCTCGAAATTCAAAAAGGCAGACCAGCCTAGTCATCCATTATCTCTCAGTCTCAGGCGATTACGCATAGGCAGCCTGAGGGTGAAACCGCTAGCCTTAATATCACCTCCCCTCCCCCCCCCTTCCCCCCTCTGCCCTTCTCCCTCCCGCCTCTCCCTCATCTTCCCTTCCTGTCTTTCTCCTTCACCCCTCTCCCCTTTCCCCTCTCTCCTCTCCCCTCCCCCCTCCTCTCCCCTCCCCTTTCCCCCTTCTCCCTCATCTTCCTTTCTCCTTCCCTCCTCTCCGTCACCTCTCTTTTCCTTCCTCTTCTTCCTGTCTCTCACCTTCTGTCCTTTCCTCTCTCCCTCCTCTCTCTCTTTTTCCCTTCTTCTTCCTTCCTCTTAATCCCTTTCCGTCCCCCTCCCTCCCTTCCATCCTCCTCTGCCTGTTCTTTTATTTTTCCTTCTTCTCTTTCCTCTGTCTCTTTTTAATTCCCTTTCCCTTTTCCATCTATCTGTTCCTCTTCCATCCATTTCTTCCCCTTCCCTCCCCTCTTTTCATCCCTCCCCTCCCTCCATCTACTTTCTTACCTCCATTTTCTTTATTCCATTTCTTCCCTCCCTCTCCTATCCCCCCTCTTCTTTCTCTCTCCCTCCCTTTCCTCCCTCTCCTATCCCTCTTCTTTCTCTCTCCCCTCTCTCCCTCCCTTTCCTCCCTCTCCTATCCCTCTTCAGACAAAATCTGAATAGGCCTATAATGATATTCTCCCTATGCCTATTCCCGCGCTGAACCCTTTGATTTATTGTTATTATAGACACAAAGTCAACAAGTATATAGACACATTAGAGAAAAAGATGTATCATCTCCGTGATAGATACCGTGAGCATAGACGAATTATGATTGTCGATTAAATGTTACATATCTAGTAAGAAATAACAGACAGATGTCGAGGTAAGGAATTTATAATTTATTGCGTGATTTATTGCCTAATAGAACACACACACACACACAAGGTCGGGGAAAGGGTTAAGTCTCCTTGGATGGAGGTGAACACTGGGCGAGAGAGAGAGAGAGAGAGAGAGAGAGAGAGAGAGAGAGAGAGAGAGAGAGAGAGAGAGAGAGAGAGAGAGAGAGAGAGAGAGAGAGAGCAATTCGGAGAGAGAGAGAGAGAGAGAGAGAGAGAGAGAGAGAGAGAGAGAGAGAGAGAGAGAGAGAGAGAGAGAGCAATTCGGAGAGAGAGAGAGAGAGAGAGAGAGAGAGAGAGAGAGAGAGAGAGAGAGAGAGAGAGAGAGAGAGAGAGAGAGAGAGAGCAATTCGGAGAGAGAGAGAGAGCAATTCGGAGAGAGAGAGAGAGCAATTCGGAGAGAGAGAGAGAGAGAGAGAGAGAGAGAGAGAGAGAGAGAGAGAGAGAGAGAGAGAGAGAGAGAGAGAGAGAGAGCAATTCGGAGAGAGAGAGAGAGCAATTCGGAGAGAGAGAGAGAGAGAGAGAGAGAGAGAGAGAGAGAGAGAGAGAGAGAGAGAGAGAGAGAGAGAGAGAGAGAGAGAGAGCAATTCAGAGAGAGAGAGAGAGAGAGAGAGAGAGAGAGAGAGAGAGAGAGAGAGAGAGAGAGAGAGAGAGAGAGAGAGAGAGAGAGAGAGCAATTCGGAGAGAGAGAGAGAGAGAGAGAGAGAGAGAGAGAGAGAGAGAGAGAGAGAGAGAGAGAGAGAGAGAGAGAGAGAGAGAGAGAGAGAGAGAGAGAGAGAGAGGGGCCCGACAGACAGTTCAGAGAGGAGGAAGAGGGAGGAAGGTAAACAGACAGACAGACATAAAATAGCCATCCCGTACTTTATTACCGCTCCCTTCCTTCAGGCAAATTAAAAGGGAGAAGAGAAGAAGGAGGAGGAGAAGAAGGAGGAGGAGAAGAGGGAGGAGGAGGAGGAGGAGGAGGAGGAGGAGGAACAGGAGCAGGAAGAGGAGGAGGAGAAGAGAAGAAGAAGGCGGATGAGGAAGAGGAAGAAGAAGAAGAAGAAAAAGAAAAGGAGGAGGGGGAGGAAGAAGAAGAAAAAGAAGAGGAGATTGAGGAAGAGGAAGAAGAATAAGAAGAGGAAGAGGAGGAGTAGGAGGGGGAGGAGATAGAGGATGAAGAGAGGAGGAGGAAGAAGAAGAAGAAGAAGAAAAAGAAGAAGAAGAAGAGGAAGAAAAGGAAGAGAAGAATAAATGAAGGTGATGAAGATGGAGGAAGAAGAAAAAGAGGAAACTGAGGAAGAGGAAGAGGAAAAGAAAATGATGAAAGAAAGAAAAGGAAGGGGGAGGGGATGGACGAGGAGGAGGGGAAGGAAGAAGAAGAAGACGAAACAAAAGAGGAGGAAGATTTGGACGAAAAAGGAAGAGGAAATGGAAGAAAAAGAAGACGAAACGAAAGAGGAGGAAGAGTAGGGCGAAGAAGAGAAGAGGAGAAGGAAGAAGAAGTCGAAACGAAAAAGGAGGAAGTAGTAGGACGAACAAGGGAGAGGGAAGGAGAGGGGTAGAAGGGGGGAGGGGGAGGAGGGGGAGGAGAAGGGGCGAATACAGTGACGTATTTCAATCCTCATCTTCTCTGGCTTCTCGTCTGTGCCTCTCGTTCGTAACTGTTTTTCCTTCATCCTTTCCTCCTCCTTCCCTCCTTCATTCCGTCTTCCTTCTTTTTTGGGTGCCAGGTGTTGTAATGTTTTGTAGTGCACGTAATTTATGCCTTCTGCTTTATGTATATTTTATCGTTGTTGTTGTATTTGTTGTATTTGTTGCAATCGGGCGCACACTAGCACATGATACAAGCATACATACATATATAGGTGAGAACGTACATAGCACACAGACATGTATGCAAAGACATACTTAAACATAGACTTACATAAATATAAACATGCGCATACACATACGTATTTTTTTGTATGTACACACATCCATCCATCTACTCCACCCCTCCTCCCTCCCTCCCTACCTCCCTCCCTCCACCCATTCTTCCCTACCTCCATCCCTCCGTCCATCCCTCACTCCCTCCCTCCTTTCCCTCATCCCTCCCTTCCTCCCTCCCTCCATCCATCCCTCACTCCATCCATCCCTCACTCCCTCCCTCCCTCCACCCCTCTTTCCCTCCCTCCTTCCACCCTCTCTCCCTCCCTCTTTAGAAAAAAAAGAATATATATATATATAAATACACACACATATACATACAAGTATATGATAAACAGGTGATTATAGGATATATGCAGGACACAGGGTTTTTTTGAGACCATTAAAGCTGCTGTTTTATAATCACACAGAAAAGCAGACGAGGAAGAAAAGATGAATTTATTGCCAAAATAAATATTTCGTCATGCATTTATTATACGTTCAAGTTATCTACACATTTATCTATATATCAATCATTTTTTTCCAATTTGTATAATAGTCTATCGTATATCATAT